>NW_012103554.1:574865-576533 GCF_000951045.1 Mandrillus leucophaeus
AGAAAAAAATCTAATTTTTAACAGAGCAAAAGGAAGCTCATGTAAAACAAGGAGAGACAAGAGCTACTGAAACCCCAAGTGGCCACTTCTGTTTCTCCTTATCCTGTCTAAGCATCTCCCTGGATGCTTAGCATCGTGGGTAGAAGGGACCTGGCTAACCCACACAGTGGAAGTTATCCTCCAATACTGGAAATAGATT
Organism: Mandrillus leucophaeus; assembly: GCF_000951045.1. NCBI lineage: Eukaryota > Metazoa > Chordata > Mammalia > Primates > Cercopithecidae > Mandrillus > Mandrillus leucophaeus. The sequence goes on from NW_012103554.1 coordinate 575,065, forward strand.
TTCCAGTCTCATTACTCACCAATGCTCACTCAGGCAGGAAATGTTGCTTATACAGGTGCCAGCCTACCCCGTGCCTCTTGCACTCATCTCCCTTAATTATTGCAAAAGGCTTTGGGGTCCACTATTTGGTTAAGGAGAGTGTGGTGTCATCAGAGGTGTGAGAAAGCCTCACCTCCATTACTTAGGAGGCAGAGTGTCAGGAACAGGGAAGGCCTTGCTTTGGCCACAGGCCCCATGCTAAGGGGCCTTAGCTCTCTGGCAGCCCATGGAGTGGGCCCTGCCCTGTCCATACCACTGTCTATTTCCCTCATGAGTGGGACAGAGGCCCTGTGCCTGGATCCTTGGGGACGCATTTGTTCTACCCAGTTCTTCTTTCCAAAGGGCTCCCCAGAGAGATGCAGAATGGAGGACATGCTCCATCCAAGACAGGGTCATAGCTCAGCCTGAGTGTGACCTGCACAGGTTCCTCTGCCTTTTCCCCTATTATCTACCCCGTAAGGAGACTTTAGTGTTTTCTTATTTTTCCCATAATGTCCTGCCTACTCCACAAGATTTTCCGTGAAGATCAAACATGCATAAAAGTACATTGTAGATGGTAGATCACTCTACTGATGTTATTATTATGACTAATAATAGTAGCTTCAAAGGGACCCAGTATTTCCACTTGCTTTTCTTGATGCTGTGACTGTTTTATTTCGAAGAATTTTTCTTCTTGCTCACAGGTATTTATATCAGCCAGAGTCCCAGCAGGAAGATGGCACCTTCCACCAGATAACTGGGCCAAGTTTAAAAATGAGATGATCTACACAGGTCTGGGCAGGGTTATGGGGGTCCTCAGAGGTGGAGATGCCCCAGGGAGGGGAGTAGCACCAGCACTAAGCCTGAGAGTGCAGCCTGTGCAGTCACTCGCCAGTGCTCAGAGAGCCCCATGCTTGTTTTAACAGTCTGCTATCATATTCTTGAAATCCCGAATATTTTTTGAACAAGGATCTTTGCATTTCATTTTGGGCCTGGGCCCTGCAAATAATGTAGCCCATCTGCTTTGACCTCGTCCAAGTCTGAAGGGACAAAGGGAGGAAGGAATGACATTGGTGGGAGCCCAGCTATGGGAAGGTCGGTTCAATAGGGTCTGTTGTCTGAGGCCAGGCGTAGTGATTCATGCCTGTAATCCCAGCACTTTGGGAAGCTGAAACAGGTGAATCACTGAGGTCAGGAGTCCGAGACTAGCCTGGCCAACGTGGTGAAATCCAAGCTCTACTGAAAACACAAAAATTAGCCAGGTATTGTGGTGTATGCCTGTAATCTCAGCTATTTGGGAGACTGGGGCAGAAAAATCATTCGAACCTGGGAGATAGAGATTGCAGTGAGCCGAGATTGCACCGCTGCACTCCAACCTGGGCGACAGAGTGAGACTGTGTTAAGAAAAAAAAAAAAAAAATCACTTGATTATCCACCTGAAAACAAAGAAA
>NW_012103554.1:576583-580728 GCF_000951045.1 Mandrillus leucophaeus
AAAAAAAAAAAAAAAAAAAACAGGGTCTGTGGGCCAGTACAGCAGCTACCATCACAACTGAGGCTTCCTATGGAGGAAGAGGATATAAATACCCTGGCTCTTTCTCCTCCACCCTCATGAATCCTGCCAGCACCTCCCACTGGGCGCTGAAACGCACCAGAGTCTATAAATTCCCCAGGCACAGAACAAGGATGTGAACTGCAGGTAGAAGACCTGGAGGGGGAAGGGAGACTAATGGCACACATTTTATGCAAAGAATCAAAGGATCTGCCCTTCAGCAGCCTGCAGGCTCCTACCGGTATGTCACCTTCCTGCTCAGCCTCTAGAAACCACACCATCCTCCAAGACCATCCCAACATCTTCTCTGCCAGTCCCGCTTGTTCACCTCCTCTGAGCAGCTTGTATAGCATATCTGATCTGACTCCAAATCTTTATGCATTTAAAAATGCATAAATAATTTTAAAAATTTAAAGGAGATACTTGAGGACCATCTGAGATATGGAAATGAGAGGCACAGTCCCTGCGGAGGTAAACAGCTGCCCACAGTTGGTTTACCGTCTTGGCTGGTCCCCTTCTAAATGATTCCAACCTTAGCCGCGTGACTTGTTTGGCCAATGGGACAATAGCAAATGTAACACAAGTAGAGGGTTGAAAAGTGTGTGCACATTGAGTCCTGCCCTGTCTTGCTGCTGAAAACTGCTGCCGCCACGTGAACAAGGCTGGGTTGATCACTTGAAGGATGAGAGGTCCCGATTATCCCAGCCACCCGCACCATGCCTGCTGAGGCCTCAGAAGCCCAACGGAGGCCACAGAGACCATCCAGCACTACACAGCTGGCCTAGACCAGAAAAACCTCCCTTAAGGAACTTAAAGAACAGTCCTTAACCTGCAGGAGACAGATGTGTGAGCCAACAGTGACAGAGAGCACAGTAGTTACTCTGTCAGAGGCTTGTCTGGGGCAAGTGTGCAGAGCAGCGGGGCGTGGAGGAGGCTTGCGAGGACAGGAAGGACTGACAGAAGCCACCACACAGGAGCTGAGACCTGCAGAAAGAGCAGACACTGGCACGTGTACCAGCAGCAGGAGGATGCTCCCGATGGTGGAGGACCCCAGATGCAGGTAGACATGAGGCAGACCACCGCGTCTGAGAGCCCTGCAGGAATCACGTGCTGCTAAGGGGAACCTATGAGATGGGCTCACCCTGAAACAGAGATGCTTCCTGCAGCCTGGCATGGAAACTCAAGGGAAAGATTGGCTAACTGATTGTTCTCTTAAATATTTGGTTTGACTTTCCAGGTTTTTATTACTTTTTATTACTCACATTTGGTGCGAGGGCAAATCTGTTTATAGACACCATCGGCAGGGCCTTTATGAGCAAGTCTGGGACTCTGTGAAAAAATTATTTGGGAGCCAACAAGGGCATATGTGTACGGTATAGACCACCCAGGCACCCACCAGACCCCCAAGTAATTTGCACTTTCATCCTTCCATCCTGCTGGGCAATTTAAAGTGATTTGAGATGAGACTTAAGGTTGTTAGTTATTCAGCTGGTCTTAAAACCACCTTTGCAAAGATTATGACAGTAAGAAAAGTCTAGGTGGCTGACTCCATCTTGCTTCTAGCCTCACAGGCTAGCTGTCCTTGCTCGTTTCTGGGCATAGGCCAAGCTAACCACGGGATAAATTTAGTTTATAATTTAGCTTTGAAGCAAGAATGATAATAGTTCCTTCCTAAAACTGATTCCCTCCTGGCTCAGAGACTGACACTGCCTTTGTAAAACTAATGAAAGGCCATGAAATTAGGATTATGGGAGGGACTGAATTCTGCTAAAATGTTAGCTATAATTCCTAGCTGCTCAAGAGTCATGTGGCCAGAGATCACAAGAGTTGTGACTTCCCCCAGTAGCTCCCTAGTAATATCACTATCGTGGAGCCTAAGACTGGTCTTTTGAAATGTTTTTCAGACTTTTGCATTCTGGTGACCAACAGACTCCACCTAGACCCATGACTCATGACTCAGTTAGTTCTGCGGCCCCACCCAGAGGTGGACTCATTGCACAAGGACCCTTTTTCACACCCTTATGATTTCGTCTCCAGCCAATCAGCAGCACCCATTCCCTGCCCATGAGATTGTCCATAAAAACCTAGCCTCTGAGTTCCTGGGGAGACTGATTTGAGTAATAAACTCTCACATACTGCTTGACTAGTCTTGAGATAATTAAACTCTCTACTGCAATACTGCTGTCTCGCAAAAAGGATCCATGGGTAACTATATTCTCTCTCTCTCTTTACATTCTCTCTCTCTCTATATCTCTCTCTCTCTCTCTCTTTCTCTATTTTTGCAGTTTCCAGGGAACACTGGAAAATGCAGTTTGTAGGGAAACATCTTTCTCTCCAGCTCTTTTGATGCCAATAGCAACAAAGAGGCCACATGACATGCTCTGTGCTTCTTGGAGCAGAGCCCAGGGTCTAGTGGTTAACAGGGACAACTAAACTGTACTCTTCAGCCATCATATCCAGGATGCCACACACCATGCCTGGAAAAAAGTCCTCACTCATGCTTATTCTTGCTGGTGCTGTCATCTCTCTTGATCCCTTCTATGACAGTTCAACACAATTCACACTTTGTTATTGTGTGAAAGAAAAAAAGATTTTTTTCCTCATGAAGATCTTGAAGAGAGCTATTTCTGAGTGATCCACCTGACCTGTTGCAAAAAGGCATGTGTTGATATGTTGATATGACTGTGCTTTTTTTCTTTTTCTTTTGATTTGTTTAGTGGGGCAGCAGACAGGGAGGTGGGGCAGAGATCCCTGCGATCCTCAGAGGGACTGTGGAGGGCTGGGACTGCTGCCTTAGACCAAGTTTTCTTGTCAATTGCAATGTCTGGGTCAGAAGTTTTCTATAGGTGATGGCAGAGATCCAGCACCTCAGCAGCGAGAATTTCCCACGTGAAACATCAACCAAATTATGCAACAAAACTTACATGACATGTGAACAGTCTAGGGGATAAGGACGTCTTCCCAAACAAGACTGGAAATTCAGAAGTTAAAATGGAAAAAAGTAGACATTTCTAACATTTAAAATAAATACAAACTTTTTATGGCGAAATGCAACATAAAGTCATCAAGCAGGACATTTGGGGGTAAATGATAATGCAGAGGACAAAGATGTTACATTTACACAAAGAGTTTTTATAAATCAACAAGGAGAAAAGTATGAATAATTACAGCATTTGTGAACTTATTAGCAACCTAGTAAATATTTTTAAAAAGATTATACCCTATGACTTAACATTCCAGGATATGTGTATGAGGATATTTGCTAAGCTTTATTCAGTATGGCAAAGCAAAACCAAAGAAAACAAAAAACTTTGAAGCATTTACTGAGCACATTCTGCATAGCAGAAACTGTGTTAAGCCCTCATTCGACTGTTTGAACAGCACAATTAGTCGGCCATAAGACACAGCCCCTTATTAGGATGAGAAACCCAAGACTCAGAGAAGGCAAGCAGTTCATTCAAGATTATACAAAGAAGCTACATGGCTGTAAATGCCAGGTGTGAAAAAAGATGAAGCTTAAAAAAAAAAAAAAAAGAATAACATCAAGAAATGTAAAAGATAAAATTAAAACTTAAAGCTAAGGCCAGGAATGGTGGCCCACACCTGTCTTCCCAGCACATTGGGAGGTTGAGGTAGACAGATCATTTGAGCCCAGGAGTTTGAGACCAGCCTGGGCAACATGGTTGAAACCCTGCCTCTACAAAAACTACAAAAATTAGGGCCGGACGCTGTGGCTCACATCTGTAATCCCAGCACTTTGGGAGGCCGAAAGTTCAGAAGATTGAGACCATCCTGACTAACACGGTGAAACCCCGTCTGTACTAAAAATACAAAAAAATTAGCGAGGCGTGGTGGTGAGAGCCTGTAGTCCCAGCTATTTGGGAGGCTGAGGCAGGAGAATGGCGTGAACCCAGGAGGCAGAGTTTGCAGTGAGCCGAGATCGTGCCAGCGCACTCCAGCCTGGGTGACAGAGTGAGACTCCGTCTCAAATTAAAAAAAAAAAAAAAAAAAAAAAAAAAAAAAAATTAGCCAGGTGTGATGGCTCACACCTATGGTCCCAACTACTTGGGAGGCTGAGGTGGGAGGTT
>NW_012103554.1:580853-591334 GCF_000951045.1 Mandrillus leucophaeus
AAAAAAAAAAAAAAAAAAAGTAGAAGGTAAATACAAAGATAAAAAGCAAAAAGCAAAGAACCAAGAAAGTAAAAAGGAAGAGAGAAAATGAGATTTAGAAATTTCCATTTTCCCTTTGACTTTGTGTCTTAAAAAATAAAAAATAGATTTAGAATTTTTTTTAAAAAAAGAATAAAACAAGAAACAAAACAGTAAAACATAAATCGAGAGTGACAATATTTTTTAAAAGAGAAGATAGAGATAAACTAAGAGCTTAGAAAGCACGGGAATAAGAAATAATAAAAGGCTTAGTAAAAAGTTGGTGTAAAAGGCGACCTACCCATGGGCCGAGCCCCACCCGTTCACTGAGCCTGGGAAATGACATTCAGCAGCAGGGGGAGGAGCAGCTGTTTCCTGTCACCCAGGTCTCAAGGGCCTGGGCTGGTTGTAGCTCCCTGACACTGAAGCAAGGCCTGTACTAGAACCTAACCCCAGTGTCTCTCCAACTAACCTGCATGCTGCCCTGGCCCCTGGTATTCTCACCTCCTCCCATGGGACCCTCGGACAGCCGCGCCTCATGCATCCTGACCACTTTGCCCAGTTCCTAGGAAGCTCTTCTTCTTGTGAGCAGAGCCTGCCCTTGGCTGGGCCCTGCATCAAACTCTATGGAGCTCCCTGAACTGCAACTCTGCCCCTATGGCCTGATAAGGACCACTGCTACTGAGAAGCTCCAGGGGCTGCTCCCTCTCATCACCCACTTAGTGTGCACCCCTGGACCATTGGCCACATTGGACACCAGACTCTTAGGATTTGGATTTGAATTATCTGCTCTTTCCTGAAATTAAGAGGCAATATTGGGGCAGAGGAGAAGGAAGGATGTCAGACAATATTTCATTTATTATTATTATTTTTAGCAGGAGTCTCGCTCTGTCACCCAAGCTGGAGTACAGAGGCGTGATCTCGGCTCACTGCAACCTCTGCCTCCTAGGTTCAAGGGATTCTCCTGCTTCAGCCTCCCGAGTAACTGAGATTATGGGCACCTGCCACCACACCTGGCTAATTTTATTTATTTATTTATTTTTCTTAGTAGAGGCAGGTTTTCACCATGTTGGCCAGGCTGGTCTCAAACTCCTGACCTCAAATGATCCACCCGCCTCAGCCTCCCAAAGTGTTGGGATTATAGGCGTGAGCCACTGTGCCTGGCCCAGATGATATTTCAAATCAGATAATAGGACAAGGAGTAGATAACCTAGACAATTCTCCAGAGGAGCTTCTGGCAATGTTTCTGAAATCAGGGGACCAGCGGCAACAATGGGGTTTGATATTGAAAGAAAGCCTTCTAAGCAGAAACATTAGTTCTTGTCAAGGGCCAGAGTAGGTCTCAGCATGCTGGGCTTAGCAAAGAGGAAAGTAGGCTGGGAAGCTGGCCTGCAGAGTGAGTAGGGGGAAATCTAGGCAGCCCCTGAGAGGGAAGAGGAGACAAATTTAGGTTAGACAATACCAAAGAGCATCAGGTTACTGAGCCGCTGTCTTTCTGGGGACAAAAAGGTCTCATGTAAAAGAACGAGCTCACACCCGGATGGGACGTTTTGCAATTTGATGGAGAGGATGTCGAGTACGATGAAAGGCCTTCAGCACCAGCGATCAGAACTTGAGAATGACCTACTTCTTCCACTTACAGCTAATTATGGGACTGTGCTGGCTGAAACACATGTAAGTCACTGTCAGAAACACCATTCAATTAAAACTCGTCATGAGCAGAGGAGCTGTGTTAAAGGATTCCTTTTCATTTCCTATGAATCCCAGTGTATTCTAGATTTTACATACCAGACATACCCATGTGTATTCTGCAGTGACATTAACATGCACCAGATATAAGATATAAGCAGAGTTTTTGCTAGTAAGGAATTTAGGGCTCATTCTCATTTAACAACACCATCTTATAAGTAAGAAACCAGGGTTCTAGCAAGTTAACTGGTGTCCCCAAAGTCACTGAGTTATGAGTGAACAGATCAGCTACTGGAACGGCTGTCTTCTGACCCTTAGGCCAGAGGTCTTTCCATTATACTCTTCAGCAAGGTTTTCTATGTCCTTTATAAGCTGTCTCATCAAAATATACCCAGCAAAAGTATAGGACGTCCCCACTTAAACCTGCAACACAAGTCGGAGCATCCTTTCATTAGCAGACCTGAGGGCCAGGAGGTGGAGAAGAACTGCTTAGGCCACTAACGGATTCTCCGAATGTATGCCTTGACACACCCCAAGCCCTTCTTTGCATTGTGACATAGGACACAGGAGAAGCCTGCTAACAGTGACAACCCCTTCTGAAGGAATAATAGATCTGTGCAAAAAGTCTTTGGCTCAGGACATTGGGTGGCTTTGTGCAGCTGTCCTGGATTTCTGGAAGCTCGACTTGCTGTGACTCCAGTAGGTGAGAGCCCATGTCCATTCTTCCATCCTTGCAGACACAGGGTGCCTGTGGGCAACCTCGGACCACCCAGACTGACCCTGTTGCTGCCTAGATAATGCATATTTTTACTTTTCCATGTCTTTGAAGCCTTGACATGGGCTGAAACAGGGACCTCAGGTTATCCCTGGATGAGGGCGAGTTGACAGACATCATGAACATGTTAGTGTCAGCTTTTCAGAATCACATTAAGATGTGTTCATGTCAAATCAGTCTTGACAGTGAATAATATGAATTAGTGACTTGCTTTGTGAAGGCTGAGCTGGGAGAACAGCGGCTACAGGGAACCTTGCTTTATGAGTCATTTACACTTTAAATATGAGTCATTCACAAACAGTACTTGCTCTGCTCATGCATCAGGGCCCTCAAAGTCAGCACATGCTGCTGCTCCAGGCTGATCGGCCCTTTGGGTGTACGTACAGGGTGTTTGGTGATGGCTTAAATGTTGGTGTTTGCCCCTAAATCCTGGCCACAAATTATTTCTCAACTTCAAGTTGATATCCCTTACAAGATAACTGAGATTCCCTTTAAATGTGTGGCCCTGACTTAGGCTGCTACCCAGCTCTCTACATGGATAGCTATGAGTATTGATTGCCCCTTTGGCCCAGCAATTCAAGTTGCTCTTCCTGTCTACAGCTGTGGCAGTTGAAATACTGGGTTCTGCTCCTAGGCAATGGGGGATTGGCTGGCATAAACCAGTGACTTCAACAGCTCTGGGGACAAAGATCAAAAGCCAGCCGCCATAGGTTTATTGCGAGTGAGAGTTTGAGTTTCACCCTGACACAGGAAAAATCAGCAGGAATCAAGCAGTTAGGAAGTGTTGCAGACTGCAATTACTGGGTGTCAATTCTGTGTGATCCCACAGGCAGGGGTGTGCTAAATTTAGCATGTGGCTTTATTGGTGTTGACCAGCAGTATCCCACGGATGCAGGATGCTAAGAACAGTTCCCAGCAACATGGCCTTTGTGTGGAGATTGGAAAACTGGAGTTGTGAAACTTATTTGGCTCAGGGAACAAGTAGAGCTGGGGGCTGTTCATAAGTAGGTCTCCTAGCTGTCAGTGCTGGGACTGACAGTGGAAGATCAGCTGGAGCCCTGTGGGAGCCAACTCTCCCTTTCACGGCACTAGCTGTGTGAATTATTTGAACAACATGGCACATAGGGAGCCAGGCTATTTCTGAAAGATTCATATTACAATGAATTTCAGCTTAAACAATTAAAAACAGATTTCTCTTTCTAAAATTAGATAAAGCAGACTGATTAGATAAATGTCAAAGATTTCCAGAATAAGACACGCTGGAGAAGGGGTTGGCAAACAGTGGTCCCAGGTTGGCGGCTTGTTTTTACAAATAAAGTTTTATTGAAACACACTCATTATTTTGTCAATCATATATGGCTGCTTTCAGGATACAACAGAGGGATTGAGTAGTTGTGACATAGACCAAATGGTCTCCAAGAGCCTAAAACATTTCCTATATGGCTCTTGAAGAAACTTTTCTGACCTCTGCTCTAGAGCAATGGTCCCTGGGTCAGGTCTTTTCAGTAATTCCAAAATCTAACTGGATTTGTGTGTGAAATGGCCACAGAGAATGACTACAGCAAGGGATATCAAACTGGTGGTCCAGTGAAATCCAAGCTATATACATATATTCTTTGGGCAGCACTGTTATGTTTTATAAAATTTAGCAATATTTTAAAATAAGGAATTTTCACATAAAATGTCTGATTTTGGGCTACTCTTGGCCCACATCCCTGCCTGCAACCATGGCCAGAGCCTAGCAATAGCAGCCTTCTTTAGAAGGGACATCTCCTGTTCCACTTTACTGCCATCCCCACCACATCTTACTGTTTCCCCATCACTAAGACAGTGTCAGACATCATTGATCATGATTCTTGCCCCACTGGGTCCACACCTGTGGGGGCTTTATTATATATTATCTGCCAGTTGGCATATGAGTTTGCAACCCAGCACTGACATCAAGATTCTTTGCTTTAGGCTTGAATTCTCTCAGGTCACTCTCAAGCACAGGTTGTGCCCTGCCGATGAGAAGCACTGTTACTACGGACATTCAATTATTCTGTTGACTATTAATCACATTAATACATCGTCTGGAAGAAAATAATAAAAGTGATATTTCATAATGAAAAGATGGGGGAACCATTACTCTGAAACAGTGAAGAAAACAAAATATATTGTCTTAGGTAGTCAGAGTGATATTTCTTTACCAATCATTAGTAACTAGTAGACTGTCCAGGATGACAAGGGGTCCAGCCACTCCTGCTGTTTTCTCCGCCGCCAGGCAGTCCCATCTGACTTGCTAACATTTTCTATCAGGGCTTTTTGCTCTGAATGAACGTTACCCCAACTGTGGTCCCTGAGCTACCTGTGTACAACTACCTGGAGTGCTTGTTAAAGATGCAGTTTCCTGGATCCACCCTAGGCCAACAAAAACAGAATCTGTTTGTTGGGACCTCGGAATCGCCATCATCAATTTTTTTAAACAAACAACTTTTGATGAGCAAAAGCCAACAGCATTGAGCAATGGTCAGTTGCTAGCAATTCTGCTGGATAAACCATGTGAACCTTCAATTCTAGACTCTCAAGATGACTCTGATATGCTAATGTGGCAACTGAGTGTGCTCAGGAGAATGGCAAAACAATATTTTAGAGAATAAGCACCAAACAAATATGAAACATGCCAAAGGGCAGTGGTGATGCCACTACAGGGAGGGACCTTTGGAGTCCTTTCACCTTTGGAGAAAGCCCACCAGTAGACGCTCATCAATTACCAGGGAAGCCATAGAGAAAGTTATGGAATGCCCTGGAATGCCCTTAGAAGTCATCTATGCTACAATTTTTTTTTTTTTTTTTTTTTTTTTGAGGAGTCTCACTGTCATCCAGGCTGGAGTGCAGTGGCATGATCTCGGCTCACTGCCAGTTCTGCCTCCCGGGTTCATGCCATTCTCCTGCCTCAGGCTCCCAAGTAGCTGGGACTACAGGCACCCACCACCACGCCTGGCTAATTTTTTATATTTTTAGTAGAGACTGGGTTTCACCATGTCAGCCAGGATGGTCTCGATCTCCTGACCTCGTGATCTGCCTGCCTTGGCCTCCCAAAGTGCTGGGATTACAGGCGTGAGCGACCGCGCCCAACCTATGCTACAATTTTTGACAATTTTATTTGCCTTCTGGTCTCCAAGGATGAAGGTGCAGTTAACCTTTTTTAAGAAAATTTGAGCCTTTACCTGCCATCACAAGGATTTAGTTGCTTTGTATTTGGGGGGAAGAAAAGAATGTTGATTTTTAAAATGGCTTTAAAGATAATAATTGCATCTCCCTCCCATCTGCTTGTTTACACAGTTTAGCACAGAAGGGGTTTAATTCCTTATTTAGAACCTGCTGGAAGTTTGAGTTATAAAACTCCCAAATTCTGTGCCTAACGGAAATGATGTTTAAAGTTCTGTAGCCAACTGCCATCAAAAGACACTTGGACAGCTTTAATTTTCTTCATCACAGAAGCCAATGCCTGAGAAAATGGAACCAGAAATAAAGGCTCTTGAAGCAGTAGTATTGGCCCAATAAAGCTAAAGGAGGGGGAAACTGAGGCACCATGCAGCCTTCATTATTTGCATATATGCAACACCGTTAGCATCTTCTTTAAATGCAAAGTGACATAGAACATTAGAAAATATAACTCTTCTTCCAAAGGTTTGGCTATTTCTGCGTGGAATGCATGACTAAAGTTACAATTTTATTTTATTTTTAGGCAACTCTATAGATCACTGGGGACTCATCCTGCAGATATCATTCAAGACATCCAGTTCAGAATCTATCACCAGCTCAGATTGTAGCCTCTGAAGAGATCTCAGATGTTTTGTGCCTTATACATTTAATTCTGAGATCACAGAGCCCGAGGAGGTTTTGAGGACCCTCTACTCCCACCTTCGGATGTTTTCAGAGGAGTTGCTGGCAGGGCTGGGGCACTGGGCCTTGCTGGGAATTAATTCTCCTACCCACGTGTGTCCTATAGAGCATGAATTTTCTCCTAAACACTCTTGACTTTTCACTTGTTAAATTAAAGCATTTTCTTAAAGAAAAGATTAAAGCCAAGAGGTGTGAACTTTTTTTTATTGGGAGAAGAGGTATGTGTGTGTTTCCCCAGCCCTAATCCACTTCCTCAATGTGCATATCCATACATCACATTCTTATTTTCTTTAATCCTAACTTGGACTTTTCCCCCCTCTTTAAAAAACTACTTTTCTCAATTTCTTTTCTTGATCATTTTCTTCCTGTCTCCTGTGATGTACAAAATACTATTTCCAGGGTTTTTCTCCTCCTCCTCCTCCTCCTCTTCTTCTTCCTCACTTTCCTTTTTGCAAAGTTATACTCTCTGGGAACATAATTAACGTTTACTGGGCACTGGTGATTGATCCATTCTTCTGGTAATCCTCTCCCACTCTATACTCTCCTTCCCATGACTCCTCTTCCACCCACCTTATCCAGGAATATAGAATTTTCCACTGCCTCAGATTCACTCCTTTATAAGAGTTCCCACCCTTTTCCGTCTAATATGTGCTGCCTCTTCCAAGTTGAATTACAAGACTGGAACCAATTTCTGTTTATAGCCTCATAACTCTGCAAGACCCTCCATCCTTACTACCCTGGGATATGGAGACTTGAAATTACCTGACTTTCTCCCTTGCTTTTTCACATATAAGGGAGCACCTAAAAGCAGCATCATTTTGTATAAGATTGGATTCAGTGCAATTTGGAGCTCTGCTCTCATGACAGTGTTTTTACATTATACAAAATGCCTGTAGGTTCCCTCATCTGTGAATTCCCAAGAAAGATCCGTCCAAGTAAAGGGAAAGCTTGATTTATGACTCATCAAAGAAGGGGGTAATAATAATTTTTAAATAATGAATTATTCTTTGGGGATTTACAAAAAATGTTAAAAGCCTTGTTGGATTAAAATTACGAAAATCATTTAAAAATTGAGATCTCCCTTCCAGCTCCAATCTTATCATATAACTGTGACTTTGGCCAAGTCACCCTTCTGCAGCCCCAGGCTGCCCCATCTGCAAAATTGCAGCTCTAGGGGCTCTAGAAGCCTATGAACACATCTGAGATGGGATATTTTGCCTTGGTAACTCCCATTCTGTCCTCCAGCATAGAATAACCCCTCCCCTCTGAGCCAGAGTAAACCTTTTCCTCCTCTTGGTTTTTACCTCTGTGGGTCATGGCACCTATCACATCATATTAGAGCGAGATACTTGCCTGCCAGTTTTCCCAACCAAACAACAATCAGATTCTATTATTATGTTATAAGTAAGAGGAAATACAAATCAAGCGGGCTGAAAAAATAAAGGTAATTTTTTGGTTCATGCAACTGAAGGGTCCAGCCATGTCCTGGCCTCAGGTCTGACTGGATCTGAGCTCATGTAATGTAACAGGCTTCAATTTCTCTCCTTGCTGTGCCTCTGCTTCCCTGTTTGCAGGCCCATTCCCAGGAAGACATGAGATGGCAGCCATAAGCTCCTGCAATTACATCCATTCTCAGTCACATCCAAAGGGAGTGAGAGAGCTTCTTCCGGTGGTTCTAATAGAAGGAAGACATTTTTCCTTCCCAGAAACTTCTGCAAATTTCCTCCAGAGGTAGTGACTGTTGGGGTCGGGTCACGTGTCTTTCCCTGAACCAATGGCTGAGGCCAAGAAGATGAGATATGCTAATTAGTATGAGCTACTCAGGCTGCCCTGCCTCCTGGGAGCTGGGGGTAGAGTCAGCCCCACCCACCTGCATGGCTGAGAATGGGGTGGGGGATGGAGGGAGAGGAGTGAATCCCCAACCTGATGTTAGGGCATCAGAAGTGGGACAAGGCAAATGGTGGGGAGGTCTTTGGAGCTGTCACTCCCCTGGCCATGCTGAGAGCCTGAGGACCCCATCTTTTTACCCCACAGCAATATTAGTGTGTTCCAGCATCAGAGGAGCTGATGAAGAAAATAATCCATCCATCAGTCAGGCTTTGGATATAACATTTATGACAAAGGGACACAGGTGGGTATAAAAAAAATAAAATAAACACCTTAACTTCTTTTGCTCAGTGATAAAATTACCTGGGTTGAGCCTCTATCAGAAAGAGACAGGTGAAAGGCAGGAGTGGAAATGAGCTTTTGCCCTCATTCTCCAAAAGCAATCTGGTATTTAGCTGGAGGCAGCTACTGTAAAAAGATTTGTGGCAGTGACTGTGAAAGAGAAATGAAATGTCAGGGTCTCCTGCCTGGTGGGGCTGTGCTGGGTCAGGGCAGATGGCATCTCCCATCCCCCTTCATTCAGGATGCTGAAAATATAATTTAAAGGATATGTCCTTGACTTAGCAAACTATGGTCACCAAACATAATGGAATATGAGATAGCTAATGAGATGCTATGTGCAAATGTTGATTAATATGGATGCTCTATTTGAAATAATCTAAGTTAAAAAACAAACCCAGAATTTAAAAACAGCATAAACACCCTGATTATAGCTCCACAAAACATGTGTTCACTTTTAAATATTGAAAGAGTGTTTGCAGTAAAGTAAATAGTTTATTAGGTTGGATTCTTCTGTAAAGTGCCTTAGCTCATAAATTTTAGAGGACTTTTGCAGAAAGGCCTTCACTGGGAGAATGAGTTGTGCATTTTCAGGAACTGAATTCTGCTCATTCCAGGCCAGCTGGGTGTGGGTAGTGGTCTCAGCCTAAAAACAACGGTGTAGGACATGAGGAGAGGAAGGAAAGAAGGAAGGAAGGAAGGAAGGAAGGGAGGAAGGAAGGAAGGAAGGAAGGAATGAAGGAAGGAAGGAAGGAAAGGAGGAGGGAGGGAGGAAGGGAAGGAGGGAGGGAAGGGAGGAAGTGAGGGAGGGAAGAAAAAAGGAAGGGAGGAAAGAAGGAAGGAAAGAAAGAAAAAAGGAAGACAGGAAGAAAGAGAAGGAGTAGGGAGGGAGGGAGAAAAAAGGAAGGAAGGAAAGATGGAAGGAAGGAAGGAAAGAAAAAAAGAGGAAAGAAAGAGGGAAGGAAGGCAGGAAAGAAGGGAAGGAGGAGGGAGGGAAGAAAGGAAGGAAGGAAAGAAGGGAGGGAGGGAAGAAGGAAGGAAAGAAAGAAAGGAGGAGAGAAAGAGGGAAGGAAGGCAGGAAAGAAAGGAAGGAGGAGGGAGAGAAGGAAGGAAGGAAGGAATGGAGGGAGGAAGGAAAGAAGGAAGAAAAAAAGGAAGGAAGGAGGGAAGGAAGGAGGGAAAAGAATGAAGGAAAGAGGGAAGGAAGGAAGGAAAAGAATAAAGGAAAGACAGAAGGAAGCAGGGAAGGCGGGCAGGCAGGATTGGGACAGTCCGGGAGTTTCCCACCTAAGCATGTCAAAGCCCATAGTGATCATCCTGCAGTTGTGCAAAACTGGAAACTTTTTCTAAACTTGTGAAGCAGCTCAGACTGACTTGAGACAGATTTATATCTCCAGTCACTGAAGCCCCGGTCTCAAACAATAACTGTGAGTTCCTTGGGAACCTGATGCGAATCCTCTGGTTAATACAGTGTCCAGGCCTGTGCTAGGAGCTGTGGAGGGTCCACGAGAGGAGGAGCGTGGTCTGTCATTAGCACACCTTCCATCTCATAAAACAGACAATAAAAACATGTATTAGGCAGCTTGAAAACAAAATCACATACACTGAAATACAAGATTGAAAAGTACCGAGAAAAGAAAAAGTGTTCTGTAATTGAAAAGAGAAATTAATGACTTTGGGGGTAATCAAGGAAGGTTCCTGGGGAAAGGTGGCAATTTGACTGGGTCTGAGAGCATGGCTGTGGTTTAGATCAGGGGTCCCCAACCCCCAGGCAACAGACCAGTACCAGTACCAGTCCCTGGCCTGTTAGGAACTGTACCACACAGCAGGAGGTGGGGGCCAGCGAGCAGGATCGCCTGAGCTCCGCCTTCTGTCAGATCAGCGGTGGCAGTAGATTCTCATAGGAGCACGAACTGTATTGTGAACTGCGAGTGCGAAGGTCTAG
>NW_012103554.1:591446-594965 GCF_000951045.1 Mandrillus leucophaeus
CGTCCCCCACCGCCCCCCACTCCCAGTCCGTGGAAAATTGTCTTCCATGAAACCCGTCCCAGGTGCCGAAAAGGATGGGGCCTGCTGATGTAGATGACTGCATTTACAAAAAGGCCCAGAGACCGTGAGCAAGGGGAGCCAGAGGCAATGAGTCCCACCCACCTGGGGCGGGGTGGGTGGAGCAGAGGGACACAAAGCTGGTGGGGGCTGTGAGTGGGGGTGTGGGGGTTGGTGGGGGTAGATCCTGGAGAGTCTGAGCAGCCAGATGCTCAGGAACTCAGCTTCAGGAGAAAGGAGGCCACCGTAGGCTTTTGAGAAAAGATGGCATTTGGGGAACATTGATTTGGCAGCCTGGGTTTGGGGGATGGGGTGCCCACTGGGGTCAAGAGAAGCAGCCCCCGGGGGAAATTCACAAAACTCCAGGTGAGGCGGGGATGGGCCGCGGAGGAGGGTGGGACCTCCAGAGCTGTTGTGAGTGGAGAGGAGAGGACAGAGAGGAGAACCACAAAGAAATTTAACCAACCTCCTCTCCCCGTATCTGACCCCAATATGGAGGTTGTAAGACAGAGGGCTTGAGCTCCCAGCAGCTCTGCTAACTTCTTCCTTGGCCTTGGGTGAGTCACTCCACCTCTGTCTCTGTCTCCTTTTGTGAAGAATCAGAATAATACTTGCCTTATTTCTTTCAAAAGATGCCTGAGGGAAGCAGACAAAATAATTTTTTAAACATTTTGCAAAATGTAAAGTATTAGGCAAATACTTGCTGTTATTCTATATAATTCCCATTCTGTAATCTAAGATCAGGCTGCCATCAGATGAGCTACGACTTTCTGCCTTCATCAGAGATGGTCTCAGGACACCATTCGTTTCAGCCTCTCTCACAGCTTTCAAATCATCTCCCTCCCAGAGTGTGGTCTTGCTTCTGCTGCTAACCTTTGTGGTTCCTGTCCCTGTGGTCTTGCTTCTGCCGCTAACCTCTGTGGTTCCTGTGTCTCTTATACTTTTGCACTTCTACCGTAGAGTTGTAAGCCAAATAGCCAGTTTCGTTAGGACTGAATGTAAAATAAGAATAAATAGGTGCTGAGTGAGAGCTTAAAAAGGCTCTCCTGCAGCAAAGTTATAAACGTTGGGTATTAATTTTTTGGCATCACTTTGGCTACTCATTTTACTTAATAAGAGTAAAGATGTCCTGAATGCTTGGGGCTGATTTCTGGACTCTCAGTGCATTCCAGGCCACGGAGACTGTCGGGTGAGTGATGGCTGAGCAGGAGAGATGTCGCACAGTGACGCCATTGGAACTCTTACTGCGCTTGGTGGAGGTTGACCACGGGGAGTCAGATACAGTATACAGGAATTCAATTAAATAAACATTTCATTTATAATTTGTATTTCTGTCAAAGGAATATACAATGGAAATGAATCGTGAAATATTTGCCAAAGACGAAGACGTTAATTATAGGAGCTGGTTTGCAGTGAATATAGATTATTCTATTTCATACATATTACATTTGAGACAAGACATGGCCAGGGAATTGTCTCACGGAAAATGGGAGATTCAGGAGTAAAACCTGGGTGACAGAGAAGAACTGAGATCAGAGAGAAGGCATACGAGTTATCTGCAAATTAGTGGTGGATTTATTTAAAAAAAAAAAAAGTCCACAAAGGGGCTGAGGCAGGAGAATAGGGCCTGGAGGCAGGGAACCTGAGGACTTCCTGGAATGAAATCAAATGGAAACACTTCAGCAATGACAGGAGTGTGACTGGCTTTGTAACGTCACTTTATCCTGCCCATTTACACAGGCAGTAATATCCTCTCTGTTTCCACAGGATGCATACCAAGTAAATGACTTTGTAACTTGACTTCATCCTCTTTACTTACATATGGCATACACCAAGTAACCAATGGGCAACCTCTAGAGGGTATTGAGACCCCAGAAAATTCTGTAACCAGGGCCCTTGAGCCCCTTGCTCGGGCCCACTCCCACCCTGTGGAGTATGCTTTCGTTTTCAATACATCTTTGCTTTTGTTGCTTCATTGTTTCCTCGATTTATTTGTGTGTTTTGTCTAAGTCTTTGCTCAAAACACCAAGAACTTGGACACCTTCAACCAGTAACTGGACTACTCTATGTGGACAGGGTCAGAGGACCAAGGGTTGAGCCCCGCGCAAAGCCAGAGGTGGGAGCAGAGGGTGGAAAGCGTGAAGCACCGCTCCCAACCCCTAGGAGGAGCCGTCTTATTGGAGACACTGAACACGCACATCATGAAAGATGACAGAGTAACGCATGGTTATAAAAAGGACACACGGTCATTTGGGCTCTCCATGCTGTAAATGCTGTAGGCAGTCAGAAGGAGAGATGCCCTGAGTTAAAGCAGCTGCAGGAGGCTTCCAGGGAAGAGGGAGAAGCTCAGCCTGGGAAAGGTGGCCTGGGGGTTCTGAGCTGACTTCAGTGTATTTGGGGAGCCCTTTAGCACAGAGGCAAGGGGGTAGAAATGTGGGGGGCCTCATCTACCCAGTGAAAGGGCTCCCTCCCTGCCCCCAGACACCAGAGACATCTCCCCGACACTGCCTCCCTCCTCCACTCCCCTAAATTCTTCCTCCAGGTCCTGTGCACAAATCTTGCCTCTGAATCCTGGCCTGGGCCACCCCTCCCTGCCTGGATGGCTTTTCCCTTCCTCTCCCGCAGTGATACTTTCTGGAAACCTCGCAGGGCCTCCCTAGTTGATCTCTCCGTCTGTGCAACTCTAGTAACATTATTTTCTTTGCCATGTGTTTGGAACTTTAGATACAATTCTTTATATTGTTGTTCATTATTTATGTGTTTGGCCTGTTCCTCAATTAAATTGTGTATCATCTGCCTTCAAAGATTGTTCTCAGGCTCAGGGGCAATGTCTACAAGGCACCAGCACAGGTAAGCACTTGGTAAGAGCTGGCTGTTATCCATGGTATTGTGATGCCCCTTGAGACCAGCAGCCATGTGTGATGCCCTCTGCACCCCTAGCTAGTGGCAGGCTCATGGTGAGTGCCAGTGAATGGCAGGAGAATCTCCGCCCAGTCAACTGGCTGCTTCTGCATCTCTCTCTGCCAGGGATAGCAATTTTGTTTAACAGCAGGGACTTGAAGAGCTCATTTCTGGGAAGTCTCGAGAAGATATTTACCCATTTATTTTTTTTAAGAAATGGCTGGAGAAAAGCCAGCTCCCTTCTTCTTTCGTGATGAAGGACAAGTTGCTTTTGTTAAATATAACATCTTAAAAATGTTTCAAATGGATATGAATGCTAACGACAAGACTCAACCTCAGCAAACTGCTGACAAATGGGGACTTACAGGCTCAGGAAGAGAACACACAGAGAGTTTTAAATCCCTGGCTGTCCTTGGGTGCTTGATCCATTAATGGAGTGAGTAATGCCCTTCATGCCCTGTGCTAGTTGGGGATTTTGCCTCATATTTTAGAGCACCTGTAGAAGGAGAGAGGGGAGGGGGAGGAGGAGGAGGAAGATGAGAAGGAGGAGGAGGAGGAGGA
>NW_012103554.1:595457-602160 GCF_000951045.1 Mandrillus leucophaeus
AGGGAGGAGGAGAGGGAGGAGGAGGAGGAGAAAGGGAGGAGGAAAGGGAGGAGGAGGAAAGAGAATGACCTGGTTTTCTTTTTGCAAGTGGCAGGTATGAAGCCCAGCCTGGATGATTTCCATGACATTATTTTTTGAAACAGCCGTTTTTAGAGTTTGGAGTGGCTTCAATCAGATCAGCCCCGTTGTCTCTGATGCTGGCAGGAAGAGGAGGTGGAAGTGTTCGTGTCCCCGGAGAGGGTTCAGGTTTCCTCTTAGCTGCAGCAGTCATGGTCTGGTCTGCTGTAGCATTTGCTGGGAGAGGGATGGAGATGCAGCTATTGGAATTGCTGGGCCACATCTCTTTTGCACACTGACCTTCAGACTTTTGCTATTTTTTTAAGTTCGTATCTCCAGAACGAGAACAAAAAGCCTGCTTATTGATACTTATGAGTATTTCACATTTCACATTCCTGTAGTGAATGTCTAAAGAGTGGTAAAGGGAGGACATGCTTCCTAGTTTCTTGTCGGCCTCCTCCAAGAAGCTTGGGTGCATTTCCATGCCATGGAGATCGAGCCCAAAAGGAACTCAGATAGGTGGCCTGTCCTTAGGACATGCTGCTTGTCCCTCTGGTCAGCACGACCTTTCCAGGTGACCACCTGGACACTTCCTCTGCACTAGACAGGCCTGGCCTCATCATGCAGTCACCTTTAGTTTCCTTCCAAGGAAACAGCTGCAGAGTCCCCCAAGAAACCCCGCTGCACCCTCAATTCCTCCTCATCCCCTAGATGACGATGTGGGGAGGATGCCTGCCTCTGGGGCATCCAGTCTGTGCTGCCGACTTGAGATGTGACTGGGAATTGAAGCCTCACCCAAGTGGGGCAAAGTGATTAAAACCAGAACCTCTCCCTCTGGAATCTGCGTTGGAGAAATGGGGTCATCGCTAATGCTGGATTGCCTGAAAAGACCTGCAGATTGCACAGGAGGTCCAGGAGGGAGCTGAAGCAAGCGGTGAGGCTGAGAGACACACAGTAGGTGGGCAAGGGAGGGACTCTTTGCTGGCGCCAGGGGCAGAAGAGGAGGATATGAAGGGCTGGCTCCATAAGAGGGATTACTATGCTCCGGCCACCTGGTCACTAGAGTGGCCTCGAATCAGAAACTCCTGCCACCTCCTGCACCCTGTGGGTTCTGTACTATGTGAGGCCAATGCCCAGTGGCTACTGCTCATCCCTGGGCCCAGGCCCCTGATGGTCCAGCTTTTCCTGATTTCCAGGAGGTCCAAACAAGGGTCCCGTTTTCCTCACTCCCATATATAACCTTAAGGTAAAGTCCTAAGGCCGGGTGCAGTGGCTTATGCCTGTAATCCTAGCACTTTAGAAGGCCAAGGTGGGAGGATCACTTGAGCTCAGGAGTTTGAGACCAGCCTGGGCAACATAGCAAGACCCCATCTCTACTGAAACACAAACAAACAAACAATCTGGGCATGGTGATATGCACCTGTAGGTCCCAGTTACTTGGGAGACTGAGGTGGGAGGATTGTTTGAGCCTGGGAGATGGAGGCTGTAGTGTGCTGTGATCACACCACTGAAAAAAAAAAGAGATGAAGTCCTTGTTCCTTGAATGTAGACTTGAGTCTGAATCCTGACTCCTGCTGGGGCAGTCTGTCATCTTCTCACCTCTACACCAAAATATCCCCATTTACTATGATTTTTTGGTTTGCTTTAGGAGAAGATATCAAGACTCTGTGGGACAGGGCTGGGCATGGTGGCTCACGCCTGTAATCCCAGCACTTTGGGAGGCTGAGGTGGGCAGATCACTCGAGGGCAGGAGTTCGAGACCAGCCTGGCAAACATGGTGAAACCCTGTGTCCACTAAAAATACCAAAATTAGCTGGACATAGTGGTGCACACCTGTAATCCCAGCTACTCGGAAGGCTGAGGTGGGAGAATCACTTGAATCCAGGAGGTGGAAGTTGCAGTGAGCCAAGATTGCACCACTGCACGCCAAGCCTGGGTGACAGAGCGAGACTGTCTAAAAGAAAAAAAAAAAAAAAAAAAAAAAGACTCTGTGGGATGAATAATGCATTAAAGTTACACTGAGACTTGATGGATATTTCACTCTAAAGAACTCAGGCTTCCACCTGCAGAGCTCAGGCCAGACAGCCGCCTTAGCTTCTTAGGTTGAAACCAAGTAACTAAGAGCTGTGCAGGAACCCCAGGGGGGGCAAAGGCTAAAACCAGCAAGGCTGATGGGCCCTGGAGGGGAAAAATGAGGACGGAGCCACGGAGAAAAGGGACTCCTCAATGCCCAGCTCAAAGTGGGTCCTGAATGGATTTGCAGGTGACCTGATCTTTGTTGATCTATTAATTCATTTATTCATTATTCAACAGGGATTACTGAGCACCTGTGATGTGCCGGCAACATTTCTAATTCTTATTGTTTATTGCATAAATAATAAGGTATACCAGGTGATGCTAATGCCCAGAAGAAGAGTAAAATGTTGATGATGGCGAAGGAAAATATGTGTATATGTTTGCAATTTTAGGTAGCTGGCATTTGAGCAATGGTCTGGTTATAAATAGAAACTCAGATGATTTCATAAGAGAATTGCAGGAAGTTGCTCCTGAGACTTCTCTCTTTTTCTCCTTTTTTGCTTTAAAAATCAGGGCACTGACTGGGGGAGTGTTAGCCTTTAGAGTATCCAATCAGGAAACAAAATGCAGAAGAAAGGGGGTGCCCAGAGAGCTCTCACCATTTTGAAGTAACCACCCATCCACGCCCAGTGTCTCAGCGCTTCAGCAATTCAGACGGATCATGCCTGCCTTTCAGGTCTGGATTCAGAAGCAGATCCCAGATCTCTGTGACTCCATTGGGACCTGCCCTCTCCACCCTCACAGGTGATCTGGACAAATTTGTGACATGTTCCTGAGGCCTACTGTTGGCCATTTTCCCCCCAAGGTGTCCTGGGATTTATCCGGGACATGTGGCAGGCATGAGGCAGCTGGTGGGGGCTCCCGCTGAGCGGGCACTTGGGGCCCTTCAGAGCCCCTGGGTTCAGGCTCATGAACACCAGTGAAATGGACTCAGGCTGCCCACACTACTTCTGGGAAACCAAACCACTGGCTGTTCAAGTCGCTTTTGGAATAAAACCACTAAGAAAGAAATGACCCCATAGCTTAGGTCAATTAAAGATTTGAATGTCACAGATGTTTGATTTTTAAAAACTCTTCTGACTTGACTCATGATTACTTTTGTATTTCCTGATGTGGGCCACCTCCGTTGATAGGGGTGTGGAGCAGAGTTGGCTTATGTCAGGGGACATCCAGGCATCATTCATTGTTGAATGGTCCATCACTGCCTGGCAGAGGGAGGACAGAACAGTTGCCCCAGGGGGTGGGGGGGTCTTCACCATGACAGGCCCCTCCTCAGTGACCTCATGTTCCGTAGACTGTTGCTGCAGTTAAGAAACTCGATCCCTAGAAACTTCACTTTTTTGGGCTGGAAAAACGTGGCCTGTGTGTCAGCTGCCCCTGCTTCCGTGTGAGCAGTACTACCACCTGTTGCTCGATTGGTGTCGCCCTTTTGGGGACCCTCCCGAAGTCCCTGGCTACTGAATTCAAATCTTCTTGCTACAGAATGCAGGAGTTTACAAATCTTCCCACCCAAACATCTTCCCTGTCATCTCTGGTGGGAGATGATGCAATGAGCAGAAAACAGCAGGGTCTGGCAGGGACCATCTGAATGTTGATTTTTTTTTTTTTTTTTTTTGAGTTGGTGTCTCACTCTGCTGCCAGGCTGGAGTGTGGTGGCACAATCTCGGCTCACTGCAACCTCTGCCTCCTGGGTTCAAGCGATTCTCCTACCTCAGCCTCCGGAGTAGCTGGGACTACAGGCACATGCCACCATGCCCAGCTAATGTTTGTATTTTCAGTAGAGATGGGGTTTCACCATGTTGGCCAGGATGATCTCGATCTCTTCACCTCGTGGTCCACCCGCCTCGGCCTCCCAAAGTGCTGGGATTACAGGCGTGAGCCACTGTGCCCAGCCGTGTATTGATACTTCCGAGCTCTCAGGGTGGGAGCCGCTCTGGAGTCAGCCAGCTCCTCAGTGTGGCAGTCTGGACTCTGCCTTGGGGCTAGACATGAGGGCCTGGAGGCAAGCATGTTTGGTGCTCTTGGTAGTTTGCTAACTACAGATCCCTGACAAAGCTGAGCATGTAGCGAAGGATGTGACACATCTGGTGGCCTCCCCAGTGGAATACTATTTCTGCATCTCAGCTCCAGAGCACTACTGAGCTGGCCCTCTGCTTTTCTTTCCATCTACCTCCGGGCTTAGGAAACCACATGAGCTAGAGTCAGAGGTTGGGGGGCCAATTGTTGGGCTCACCTCCACAGCTCACAGGGCTCTGTGGCCTAGTGGGAGGACATTCTAATGGTTACACACATAGACACTGCAGGAGGTGCCCATTCGACTACCTCCTAGCTGTGGGTAAGTTACTTCAATTCTCTGTGCCTTGGTTTTCTCCTGGGGACAATAATATTGCCTATTTCATAGGGTTGTCATGCAGACTGAATTTCTCAAACATATGGATTTTCAGACAGTGCCTGACACAAAGCAAGCATTTAATATGGAAAATAGGTTAAAAACACTGGAGGCACTTGAGGTCAGGAGTTCGAGACCAGCCTGGCCAACATGGCGAAACCCCATCTTTATTAAAAATACAAAAATTAGCTGGGCATGGTGGTGCATGCCTGTAGTCCCAGCTACTCCAGAGGCTGAGGCATGAGAATCGCTTGAACCCAGGAGGCAGAGGTTGCAGTGAGCCAAAATCATGCCACCGCACTCCAGACTGGGCAACAGAGTGAGACTCCATCTCAAACAAACAAACAAACAAACAAAACACTGGAGGCAAATGAGTAGGAACTTTTCTGTAGGACTGTTTGGACTATAAAAACTCAGGTCTAGTTCTTTTCAAATATTCTGATTTTCTACTATGAACCAAAAGGTATCTGAGACAGGTCTCAAACAATTTAGAAAGTTTACCTTGCCAAGGTTAAGAACACGCATCCGGGAGGCAGGTCTGTGCCTTCTTCAAAGATGATTCCGAAGGCTTCAATATTTAAAGGGGAAAGGGTGGACACTGGGGAAAGAGGAAGGCATTTTTTAAAGGTTTGGGTAGATAAGAGACAAACAAGCCCATTCTTTTGAGTCCTTGATCACCTTTTCACCAAATACACAATTTACAGGTGAGAGGGGGTTAGAGGAAGAGTAACCCCCTCTACTCATGCCTTCTTCTAGTTCCGTGAATCTGCATCTTTGCATCAGAGAAAGCAATCAGACGTGCATTTGTCTCAGGTGAGCAGAAGGATGGCTTTGAGTTCTCTCCTTTGTTCCGCACCTGCGAAGATAAGCTATCAATTTACGTTGTTAGGGTGAAATTCAACAGAATTGTATTAGGATAAAGATCTTGGGGCCCATAAGGAATTTCCTGGTGGGCAAGTGGTGAGGGATGTCGGTAGCTTTAAAAAAAAAATCTTTGTAGCCATCTTATTTAGGAATAAAATGGGAGGGAGGTTTGCCTGATGCAGTTTCCAGCTTGATGTTTCCCTTTGACTTAGTGATTTTGGGGTCCTGAGATTCATTTTCCTTTCACACTACACACTAGAAACAAGAGCAACATCTCTTCCACAGACTGGTTGTGCTCTGACTGTTACTGCCATCCAGAGACTACCGCTTGCAAAGCTGCAAGTGGCCACTGCTCTCTGTCCACCTGGCACGTGCTTGTCACACAGTGGATCCAGTAAGGACATCACCAAATGTCTGTTGAGTAAAGGGGGAGAAGTGGCAGGCCTATTTTGAACTTGGATGGAGTTTTGATTTCTTCAAGACTTTTCCATGCATGTGAGCTTCTTGCTAGTGTCTTTCCGGAGGCCATGTCTTCTCAAAACATAGCCTTCCTTGAACTTTGTAAGAGATAGTGACATGGATAGACAAAATCTACTGTTTAATGAATTTAGTGTGTCAATCAAATCAGACTCAAAATACAGCCTTCAATATAAATGACCCTGCCTATAGTTGAGGACAGGAGGTGAGGTACGTGGTTTAGTTACAGCAGCGGAGGAGGCTGAATATAGCTGTGTGTCCAGGCAGTGGGCCAGGCCACACACTAAAAGGAACTCACTATATCCATCAGCTGAGCCCAAGCCCAGATATGGTTTCAGCCTGGTCAGCAGTGGCTTCCCCGTGTCCTCTCAGCTAATCCTGGTACACAGCATGTGGAGCTCAGAAGGCTTACGCAAGATAAAATGCACTGCGGAGCCGTGGTGTATTTTATCACTGCCTGTACACTGGTCGGGATGCCTTGCAAAGGTGCTGATTTTCTAGGACTGGGAACCACATGGGGGCTCTTCCTGGAGTGCAAAGATGGCATAGATACAAAATTAAAAACAACTTATGCTCTGAGAATTAGTGCTTCTTACCATGACTAAAGTCAGTAAGGATGTAAAAAGGAGTCAACCAACTTCAGGATTAACAGCACATGTTTCACAAAATTTCAGAGCTCTTCAATTTAGTTCATTTTTTGCAGATGAGAAAACTGAGGCTCTGTGGGAATTGAGTGAGTCTAACAGGGTCACACAATTTGTAGCAAAACCTTGATTAGAACCCAGATTTCCTCATCTCACATTTTGATGCTAAAAAAGAAAAAGAACGCAGATTTTCTTT
>NW_012103554.1:602690-621738 GCF_000951045.1 Mandrillus leucophaeus
TTGATAAGCTATCACCTTCTGAGTTAGCCATGATTCCTCCTCCTCCCCTCCCCATCAACATCTAATCTGTCAGGAGGTCCTGTTCTATTTTTGAAATGCATTTCAAATCCATCTCCCTCTGTAAAACTTCTGTTACAAGCCGTTTCTTGCCTTGACTGTTGCAAAAGCCTCCCATCCATTCTCCATACTAAGACAGAATTTTTTTAAAACTTTTTATCTTGAAATAATTATGGCTCACAGGGAGTTGCCAAAAGAAAAATCTCTTTTGGGGTAAATATTAAGATAGTTCTCTTTCTTTTTCTGTGTCCTGTTTTGTATATTTAAGAAGGATTCAAACCCATTTCTATGTGTACACTACATGTCCCAAATAATGCGATGTCGCCCTGATGAGAAAAGTGCATGCTTACCCAATAGCTTGTGCTGCCTGTATTTGCCTCGACTTTCTCAGCCCCTCCCATGCAGGGGACTTCATGACTGATGACAGTGTTTAAGTTTGTCCTGAATGCATGGCTGCAGAGTGCCCCTCGGTTAAGATTTCATGCCGCCTGGCCATCAACATGAGATATCCTGTATTTATTAGGTCCTTTCAAAACTTTTTCTCTCCATCACAAGCCCTTAGGATGCATTCCTATCATTGCTAAGTATGAAGGTTAATTTTTCTTTAAATGTAGCTGCTCCCAGAAACTCTGATTTTCCTGTGAAGCCCAAATAAGCTCCCGAAGCTAGCTCTGGACCCCCCATGGCAATAGGGCCTTCGTCGTCAGAACAGAGGAGCTTTCTTTTTATACTTTGAACCGAGGGAGTCTGCTGAGGTGACATAGGCCATTGGAAACACAGGCTATTCTGTGAAGGGTCCTTGGTCATACCATGCCCTGTGGGTGGACACCCTCCTTTGTAGGACCTGCCCTGGACAAGACTGAGAGGTAGAAGGACACTTGCCTTTCCATTTCTCCCCCAAGATTCCCTTCATTCAGGGCCATCCACAGCTGTTTCTGCAGCCCCATCTCTCTGAAGCTGGCAGGCAGGGACAGCCTTTGTTCATGCGTTCCACGTTTCCTCGCGCAATCTAGACTTCAGTGTTAATCCATTACTTCATTAAACACCCAATCATTGGGACACTTCTGGGCTAGGCTTAGCGTCAAATCCTGGAGATAAGAAGATGAAGGGCATGGAGGTTCAGGCCATTTTGGAACTTTCAGACCCCGCAGGGATGGCAGAGAATTGGACAGGCAAGCCCAGGAACCCATGAAGGCAGCTGTGCTGCTGTCAGTTATGTGTGTTACGCAACCAAGGCTCATAGATTTTGGTCCCAGCAAAGCCAGCTGGGAAAGGAAAAGGGACAGTTTTGAGCTCTGAGAGTCAGCTTCCTTGACTTGTTCTTTGAGCTAAACTCAAAGCTGTCAATTAAGACTCTTTTGCTACCAATCGGTGGAACAAATTGCCCCAGGAGGCCTGACTTTCCCCTTTCCTCACCCTGCAAACACCAGCAGCAGGTTGTCAACAGGGGGCAATGAGTGATTCCTCTCCCAAATCTCCTTAGTCACCCTGTGTTGTGTTTTTCTTTTGCACCTGCTGTCTCCTGGCCTAAAATCCAGATGTAGTCACAAGGACAGGAAATTTGGGCAGGCCCTTGGCATGGCCTGGGCACAGCCAACTGCAGTCAGAGGAGACCCTGGCAGAGACCCCCACTTGCGGTCTCTGTGTTCACCATCCTCTCCCGGTGGCTGAGCGCCGCCTGATGAGGGATGGTGTCTTTCCAGTGCCAGGGTTATCCTTAGGTTTATTAAAATATACTTCATACTTTGCTGATTTTTCTCTCTACTTGAAAATGTTTTCAGCCAGGTGTGGTGGCTCACACCTGTAATCCCAGCACTTTGGGAGGCCGAGGCAGGCAGATCACAAGGTCAGGAGATAGAGACCATCCTGGCTAACACGGTGAAACCCCGTCTCTATTAAAAATACAAAAAATTAGCTGGGTGTGGTGGTGGGCACCTGTAGTCCCAGCTACTCGGGAGGCTGAAGTGGGAGAATTGCATGAACCCAGGAGGCGGAGCTTGCAGTGAGCCGA
This sequence comes from Mandrillus leucophaeus, assembly GCF_000951045.1. Taxonomy (NCBI): domain Eukaryota; kingdom Metazoa; phylum Chordata; class Mammalia; order Primates; family Cercopithecidae; genus Mandrillus; species Mandrillus leucophaeus. The sequence continues at coordinate 604,759 of NW_012103554.1, forward strand.
GATGGCGCCACTGCACTCCAGCCTGGGGGACAGAGCGAGACTCCATCTCAAAAAAAAAAAAAAAATCTTAATTGGAATTTATAATTCGAGAAATAGAATCTATTTGTTCTCCTTTTATTCTGAAAGAAAACTATTGATAAAGAGCTTACATTCCTTCCAGACATTTCTATTGCTCTCACCTCACCCAGTGATTCTACTGAAGATAAAAAATCTCGTTACTGGAAGCAGATGTGCTCTGGGGCTGGAACTGCCTTGTTTTCTCCATTTCAGGTCCTTGTGCATTGCAGATAGACCCCAGGGGCTGCTCAGGGCTGGAGTGTATGTTTTTATCTTCCTTGGAGTGTTTCAGGAGGATTAAAAGACACCTGGTGCCCAGGAGGAACTGAGAGTGCGGAGGCGGCAGGGCAGGGACTTCAGGGACTGCCTCTGCCCCACGTGCTCCTGGCCCTGTTTCTTGACTGTTCTGACAATCAGTTCCTTCACCTGCTAAATGGGGCAATTCGAGTGCCTGCCTCACAGGTGATTTGGACTACATGTGTGCAGCACAAAGCCCAGGATCTGGCACAGTAAATCTCTTTGGAAATGTCAGCTACACTAGTTATTATACAACTTATTGACTGACCTCAAATGTGAACAAAACATAAAGTAGAGACAAAGAAATGCTAAGACCATGGCAGGGCACGGTGGATCATGGGTCATGCTTGTAATTCCAGCATTTTGGGAGGCCAAGGTGGGTGGATCACTGGAACTCAGGAGTTCAAGATCAGCCTGGCCAACATGGCAAAACCCCATCTCTACTAAAAATACAAAAATTAGCTGGATGTGGTGGCACACGCCTGTAACCCTAGCTATTTGGGAGACTGAGGCAGGAGAATTGTTTGAACCTGGGAGGCAGAGGTTGCAGTGAGCCCAGATAGCCTGGGCAACAGAGTGAGACTCCATCTCAAAAAAGAAAAAAAAAAGTCAAAGAAATGCTAAGCCCATATATAATGCTTCTTTGATCGCCTCGAAGCCTAAAAACAGCAACCATCACAGCACGATGGGGCAGATGACCTCCCCAGGCTTCTGTGACCAAAGCCTCTCCATGGCCAAATGAGGCTTTCCCTCCCAGGGCTTCTGCATCTGCCTGGTTATTGGCATCCCCCATCTCAGATAAGATCACTCAGCTGGATCATCTCCAAAGCCCAGCTGCTTCCCTGCAGTCTCCTGGCAGCAGCTTCTGCAGATGCAGAACCACACTGTGTGACTCAAGAGGAATGCACTCACCTCCACAGTCAACCTTGAGTGAATGAGTGACAGCCAGAGTGGATGGATCCCCAAAGTCCATTATAGTTGGGACGAAGGGTGGGAGGGAAGTGAGAGAGAAAAGACTACATATTGGGCACAGTGTATACTGCTCAGGTGATGGGTGCACTGAAACCTCAGAAATCACCACTAAAGAACTCATCCATGCAACCAAAAACCACCTGTATCCCCAAAATTAATGAAATTAAAAAAAGAGTAGATGGATCTTCTCTGCATCTTGGGACCCTCTGAATGTAAAGGCCGAACAAAGCTATTCCTGGTGTTCTTAGCAGTATGTGTCAGGTTCCTATTGTAAAGCGATCTACACCATATAACTGAGAAAACAAAACAAAAGAGGCCAGAGGCAGACTGGGGACAGCCCCAGCAGCTGGTAGGGGAGTGCAGCAGAATGAGAAGGGAGCTTGGGGAGAAAAAAGAGGTGTGGGCAGGCCAGGAGGCCTCCCCAGAGCCGTCAGACCCTCCAACCCCCCACTGTGGGCCCAGCTTCCCTTGGGGCCCCATAGCTGCTGAGGGCCTGTTTCCTGTGCTGGAAGGACAACTGGTGACGGCCAACCTCAGGTGTTCCCAGGAGAATTCACTCTGTTTCATTCATTAGCTTCTCTCTGAGGCTGCAAAAATGGAAACATCCTGACCTGCCCAGCCTCTGTTCCCTGGCATCCTCGTTGCTAAGTTATTTCTTTGCACATTTGAAGAGTCCAGAGGAGCACAAAGCCACAGCCCCCATTTCTCTTTCCTACCTGCTGCCTGCTGCAGGCTGGAGGCATCTGGGTGGGAGGGCACACTGGCAGCTCAGCAGGAAGGCAGGGCAAAGAGCCATGTGGGTGCTGGTGTTCTGTGACTCCTTCCAATCTCAAACATGTAGTTACCTTTCCCCATTTGCTCCGTCAGGTTCCAAGGGACCTGGAACCTTTCCAGGTACTGGGAGCAAAAATGGCCAACAAAGTGGAAAAGCATTTCCTGCTCTTAGAGTTTCTATCCTGGTGAGAGAGACCGACAAAAAATACTCACTGTCAAATGGCGATGAGTATTACAAGCAAAAAGGAAGCTGGGAAAGAGGTAAAACGTCTGGAAGGGTTTCAGGTTGCAGTTTTAAATAGTGAACAGGTGTCATTGTGCAGGGACTTGAAGGAGGGAAGGGAGCGAGCCTGCAGATATCAGGGCAGAGAGATGTCAACCTACAGTCACAGGAGACAGCAAGTGCAAAGGGCCTGAGGTAGGAGGGGGCCCAGCCTTTTCAGGAAAAAGCCAAGAAGGCCCAAGTGGCTGGAGCAGAAGGAGTGAGGACAGACGAGGAGAGGATGAGGTTCCAAAGGTGAACTGGAGATGAAATAATGCAGGGACTTGCAGGATTTTGGCTTTTATGCTGGGTAAGATGGAAAGCCAGCCAACTGTTTTGAGTGTTGTCATCTAAATGATGTTTAAAAGAATCACACTAGCTGGTGTCCTGAGAATAGAACAGGAGGGGCAATAACAAAGGAACAGACAAGAGTTAGGAGGCTGGTGCCTGAGGATGCTGGCTTGGACCAAGGATGGTGCAGGGGAGGTGGTGAAAAGTGGGTTAGCAGATGTGACTTTAAGAAAGCTGAAAGGGAGAGGGAGAAACTATTTTTCTGGGATGGTGAAAACTACAGAAAGAGCAGGTTTGGGGAAAAAAACAACAACAACAGGACTTCAGTGTTGAGCAGACGCTGCCTAAATAAGTCTGGAATTTGGGGCAGGAACCAAGAATGGCCATTGTTTAATGGCAGTTAAAACCATTGGCCATATAATTACTTGCTCCCAATTTAAAATGTGATTAGGGGCCTGGTGTGGTGACTCACGCCTGTAATCTCAGCACTTTGGGAAGCCGAAGTGGGAGGATTGCTTGAGGCCAGGAGTTTGAGATCAGACTGGACAACTTAATGAGACCACGTTCTACAAAATAAAAACAAAAACAAAAACAAAAACAAAAACAAAAATTAAAAATTAGGCGGGCGTGGAGGCACATGCTTGTAGTCCCAGCTATTCAGGAGGCTGAGGCAGGAGGACCACTTGAGTTCAAGAGTTCAAAGCTGCAGTGAGCTATGAGCGCACCACTGTACTCCAGCCTGGGCAACAGAGTGAGACCGTCTCTAAAAAACAAAAAATAAAATGGCAGAAAGAAAATACTGGAGTAAAAATTCACAGAACCTGAGATCTGGGGGAGAGCCTTCTCTTAGGGCTGTTTTTTTTTTTTTGTTTTTTGTTTTTTGTTTTTTTTTTACCCCGTTCTGTTTTAAAAAACTGTTATCCATTTTTCTTTTTTATTCCAACAAAGTTCAGTCTCCATAGAGACTGTCAAAAATTGCCAATGCTGACTATATTTTAAGTTGTCATGGCAGGGTATTGGGAAAAGTTTTCAATTAACAATAATCGTGCCTCAGATAAACCTCATTGGCTCCGATACTGACACTGTGCAAAGCTTACCCATTTTTCTATGCTTGTTTTCCTCACTATAGCTTTTTGGAAATGTCTCTTTTGCTCCATTAGGAATTGGAGAGAAGAGGATTCAATGACAATCAGCCAGTATGATTGTGGGTGCTGCCTGCTGCGTTTCTATGCACAGATTCTACTCAGCTGGGGTTTTTTGGTGGAGGTCTCAGAGGAAATAAGAAATTGAGGTTTCCTCAGGCTTATGTGAACCTCCCACTTGCTGGTTTCAGATGACCTAGAAGTTCTTTTCTTGAATCAGGAGCTTAGGTTTCTTTACTCAGGTAACTGCTGCATTACGCAGCTGGCTCATGAGTGGGCCCTGGCAGCTGAAAGAAGGGAGGAACTTGTTGCTGGAGAAACCAGCAGCTGGACCAAAAGGCGTGGCTCAAGCCTTTGTCTAGCCATTTGCATGTAACATAACCTTGGACAGCTTATGCAATATCTTAGCTGTAATGACTGTGAAATATGGGTAACAGGTCCCCATTATTCATGGATTCCGTATTTATGAACTAATCTGCTTGCTAACATTTATTTGTGACCCCCAGGTCAGCACTCAGGATGTTTCCCATCATTCACAGACTCATGCAGAGCAGTGAAACCACAGAGCACCCTGAGGCCTGGGGCCGATGTTCTGCCTCCTTCCTGCTCTCATAGTGTAAATAAAGGGATTTTTCACGGTATTCACTTAGTGCCACAAATTTTTATTTTATTTTATTTTTTTGATGATTTTTCTGTTTAAAACAGCACCCGGCTGGGAGCAGTGGCTCACACCTGTAATCCTAGCACTTTGGGAAGCCAAGGTGGGAAGATGACCCGAGGTCAGGAGTTTGGGATGAGCCAACATCGTGAAACCCTGTCTCTACTAAAAATACGAAAATTAGCTGAGCGTGGTGGTGTGTGCCTGTAATCCCAGCTACTTGGGAGGCTGAGGCAGGAGAATCGCTTGAACCTGGGAGGTGGAGGTTGCAGTGAGCTGAGATGGCGCCACTGCACTCCAGCCTGGGCAACAAAGAGACTCCGTCTCAAACAAACACACAACCCCCCGCCCCACCAAAAAAAAAAAAAAAAAAAACCAGCCCCCAGGCATAGCACTAAGACACCAGGTGTTCCTTGGTACAGGAAGGCCAGGATGTGCCTTATGGAGAAAACACACCTCTTAGATAAGTTTGTCCAGGTGTGATTTACAGTGCTGCTGGCTGTGAGTTCAATGCTAATGAATCAAAATTGTATAGTAGATAAAGTATGTTTAAACAGAAACACACATGAAACAAGGTTACATATTGATCAGTTAACAAAAATATTGTGGCCAGAGGCTCCCAGGAATGAACCTTGAAGCAAGGGTTCGGTGTGTGCTCATGCAGGGTTTGCAGGGACTTTCCAGGACATGACTACCATGAATAATGAGAATAGCTGCACTCATTCTACCCAACTCAAAAGATTGTTGTACAGGTCAGTTGATGCAGGAAATGCAAAATTGCCTTTTAAACCAGAAGAACTGGGAGGAACCACACTTGCCTGGCGTTTACAGCAAAAATACTTGGACGTGGCTGGGGGCGGTGGCTCACGCCTGTAATCCCAGCACTTTGCGAGGCCAAGGTGGGTGGATCACAAGGTCAGGAGATCAAGACCATCCTGGCTAACATGGTGAAACCCTATCTCTACTAAAAATAGAAAAAAATTAGCTGGGCCTGATGGCAGGTGCCTGTAATCCCAGCTACTTAGGAGGCTGAGGCAGGAAAATGGTGTGAACCTGGGAGGCAGTGCTTACAATGAGCCGAGATTGCACTACTGCACTCCAGACTGGGTGACAGAGCCAGACTCCATCTCAAAAAAAAAAAAAAAATACTTGGACGTTCATTATCTCAGTTGATCTCCATCACACCCCTGTGGTACAGGATTTGTTGTTACAGCTGTTAAATGTTTCAAATATAAGAAAATCAGAGCCAAGAGAAGTGAAGGGACCCTTCCATGGTGGGTAGTGTGCATCTACTCTCTGTGGGGCTCTGTGCTGGATGCAATGCCGTGAGGAAAGCCACAATGAATGTGCTTGACTCTTGTGCTTCCTAAACACCTGAGCTTGGCTCTCACCTTTCTGGGCATCCACCTGCCAGGCTGATGATCCACCTGCCAGGAGGATGATATGGTTTGGCTGTGTCCTCACCCAAATCTCAAATTGTAGCCCCCATAATTCCCACATGTCATGGGAGGGACCCAGTGGGAGGTAATTGAATCATGGGGGCAGGTCTTTCCTGTGTGTTCTCGTGAGAGTGAATAAGTCTCATGAGATCTGACAGTTTTATAAAGAGGAGTTTCTCTGCACAAGCTCTCTCTCTCTTGCTTGCTGCCATGCAAGATGTGACTTTGCTCCTCATTTGCCTTCCGCCATGATTGTGAGGGCTCCGCAGCCATGTAGAACTGTGAGTCCATTCAACTTCTTTTCTTTGTAAATTACCCAGTCTCATGTATGTCCTTATTAGCAGCTTAAGAGTAGACTAATACAGAGGGTTTGAAATGGACGGCAGGAAAGCAAGGAGGAAGCTTTCTACTGTGTGCCTCCTGATTTTACGTCTCTGGGTTTTGGCCGTGGAGAAGATATTTTGGGTAAGTTAAGGGCTACTTAAATCTTGCCCTCTGACTAATTTAGGGGCCTGGAGAGGCTGATATATAAGCCACTGCCACACCAGGCTAAGGGATGTCACAGATGAGTCAGTCAGAACCCCAGTAGTCAGATGCAGGCTCTCAGGAATCATTTTACCAGGATGCCTGAGGTCCTGATGTGGCCTGTGCAGGGCCCAAAAATAGCTGGGACTCTGGCTGAGGGCCCTGCCAGAGGAGGGTTCTATTTCTGGGCAGCATAAAGCCTGTGCCAAGGGACCACAAGCTAGGCTAAGTGGGAGTTTTGCCAGGCTTCTGGTGGGTCTACCACACTGAATAAGTGACAGTCTTCAGCCCTAAAGCCCAAGTGGCCAGAGTGGCCCAGGGTGAAAGGGAGAGGCAGGGGAGGAGGACACTGCTTGAGAGACCCAGCACTTTTATCAGAGACTGAACCCTGTCCTGGAGGGCCTGCCTCAGTGCCTCTCAAAGTTCCACGTGCATGAAGGCCACCCGGAGATCTTACAAAATGCAGATTTGGATTCAGTAAGTCTGCAGTGGGATCTGAGACTGGCCAGCCCCCAGCTGAGGCTGGTGCCTTTGGGCTCAGGCCACACTTTGAATAGCAAGATTCTTTGTTATTGGATCAAATCACCCTTGAACTAGACTGGAATGTTAACAATTTCTTCTATTAGGTAGTGGTGGAGACTCAGGGGGAGAACAAGAGAGTCATAGACTCATAACAGAAATATATATATATATATATATATATATATCAGGGTTTTCCAGAGAAACAAAAACAATAAGATGAGGCTTATTATGACAATTGGCTCATGCAGTTGTGGAGGCTAAGAATTGCCGTGACATATGATCTGCAAATTGGAGACCCAGGAAGGTCAATGGAGTAATTCAGACTGAGTCCAAAGGCTTCAGTTAGGAAGAAGGCAGAAGAACACTGACGTCCCAGCTCAAGGGGAGAGAGTGAAAATGTGCCTTTCTCCGGCTTTTTTGTTCTATTCAGGTCTTCAATGGATTGGACATTGGTGAGGGCGGATCTTCGTCACTCAGTCCACTGATTCAAATGTTCATCTTCTTTGAAAACATCCTCACAGACACACCCAGAAATAAGGCTTTACCAGTTTTCTGGATATTCCTTAGCACAATCAAGTTGACAAAATTAACCAGTACAAATCCACCTCCACAAATGTCACCAGGAATCTGACACCCATATGTTCCTTAAAACATAATTAATCTCCAATAACAAGGTCATAATTTATCCCACTATGACACAGCTATCCTTCCTACAACTGAAACTCAGTAATCCCTTCCCTGGAAGAAGAGGTAAAGTTCTTGTGTAAACTTTACTCTTTGGATATCCTGTAACTTCAATTATATGATGTAAAATTAATAATACTTCAATACTGATACAAAGTCAATACATCTTATGTTACATGATAAGGGAATAAGAGGACAGAAAATAAAGATATTTACTTCATATAGGTATATATATATATACACAAGCATATTGAAAACAAAATAAGGAGGAATACTCATAAAAATTACAGTCCTTCTTTCTGTAACTGGTCACATGGTCATAGCTGGTGTTTAGAACTACTTTCTTTTACTGCCCATTTTGTGTTTTCTAAGCCTTCAGCAAGTACTTCAACCGGTAATGATTCTTCAGACCTGGTAGAGTGACCCAAATATTCATTCATGAAGGATCTGGGCCATTTATAGCCCTGCCTGGATGGGGTTGCTGTAGTTTCCATTTACCTAATCACAGGTCATGGTAATACTAAGAGACACACTAAAGGACCTTTCGCATTCTAGACATACTGTTTCTTATGTCCATGTTAAAGTAGCAGTCCAATTTCCTCTTGGCAGTCCAGATCAATCACCCCAGTCAGCATCGTTATTCCGCTCTTAGCCTGCTGACCCAGAGACACGAGGAGTCCAAAGTGGCTGAATGGCAGTCTTAATTTCCAGTTCAATGAACTTGCGTCTGCTGGTGGAAGCATTTCTCCTTCTGGAACTAAGACCTCTAGTCAAGCAGCGAGCATAAAGCTTTGGGAACAAGAAGCAAACATCTTTGCTAGTGGGTCGCTAGGGTTAATGGTCAGTGGTGCCACTACCATTTCCACCCCTTCATTCCTGGACCCATGAATTCTGGCTGTGGGAGAAATAGAACCATATGTTAGATGCTGATTCCATGCATATACAGCCATCTGGAGAACACTGCCCAGGCTCTGCAAGGTATTACCACCTACCTAGTGCTGTAACTGAGTTTTTAAAAAAAAAATTATTGTTATTTCTTATCCAGTCATACCCCTGAACCAGAACAGGTTCAAAACACCTACCAGTAACTGAGTCTATAAAAGGCCATTCCAGTGTTCTATTAAGCCAGCTGCTTCAGGATCATGGGAAACATGGTCAGACAGTGAATTCTTGGACCATGGCCCTTTGTTCTATCTCTTTCGATGTGTGGTGAGTCCCTTGAAGAGAAGAAATGTTGTGTGGAATACCATGACGGTGGATAAAGCATTCTGAAAGTTCATGGATGGTAATTGTGGCAGAAGCATTATGCGCAGGGAAGGAAAATCCATATCTAGAGTAACTGTCAATTTCAGTAAGAACAAAATGCTGCCCTTCCATGATGAAAATGGTCCAATGTAACCAACGTGCCACCAGGCAGCTGGGTGATGAGCCCCAGGGAATGATGCCGTACTGGGAGCTTGATGTTGATCTCTACTGCTGGCAGACTGGGCACTCAGAGATAACCATAGCCAGGTTAGCCCTGGTGAATGGAAGTCCATAATGCTGAATCCACACACAACCTTCATCCCTGCCACCATGGTCCCTTTGTTCACGAGCCCACTGGGTGATGATGGAGTGGCTGGGGAATGAGGCTGACTGGTATTCATAGAACAGGTATCTTATCCACCTGATTACGAAAGTCTTTGGTCGCCCTTTGGTGCTTTGGTGAGCATCTACATGAGACACAAATGTCTTCACATTTTTTTGCCCATTAAGACAGGTCGATCCACACACCTCTTCCAGATGTCTTCGTTACCAATTTTCCAGTCATGTACCTTCCAAATCCCTGACCATCCAGCCAAACCACGGGCTACAGCCCATGAATCAGTACATAATCACATGTCTGGCTATTTCTCCTTCCAACCAAAGTGCACAACCATATGCGCTGCCCAGAGTTCTGCCCATGGGAAAGTTTTCCTTCACTATTGTCCTTCAGCAGTGTTCCAGAAAGGGGCTGTCATGCTGCCATTACTGCCCGCTTTCAGGTGCTGCCTGCATATTGTGCAAAAGCGTCTGTAAACCAGGTCCAAGTCTCTTCCCTGTGATAGACTTACTTGTGTCTGTAGGGGCTGCTCAGGCCCTGGCATGTATATATGCCTTCCATCTGATGATGGAGTGCTGCTGTGCATGCCTAACTTTGTGGCTTGTTGGGTCCAATATCACTCAGTTCATGATGGAGAGCCCAGATTGCCTGGTAACTTAGTGGCTCATGGTCAAGTGTTCAGTTTTTATTAAGGCCCAGTAGCAGGCCAAGAGCTGTTTCTCAAAAGGATGTTAGTTATCCATGGATGGCAGGGCCTTGCTCCAAAATCCTAAAGGCTTCCACATGATTCATTTATAGGGGCCTGCCAAAGACTCCAAACAGCATCCCTGTGTGCCATCGACACTTCAAGCATCGTTTTATCTGCTGGATCATATGGCACAAGTGGCAGAGCAGCTTGCATAGCAGCCTGGACCTGTTGCAGGGCCTTCTCTTGTTCTGGGCACCACTCAAAACCAACAGCTTTTAGGGTCACTTGTTAATGGGTTGGAGTAACACACCCAAATGTGGAGAATGTTGGCTCTAAAATCCAAATTTGCCTACCAGGCATTGTGCCTTTTTCTTGGTTGTAGAAGGGGCCAGATACAACAACTTATCCTTCACCTTAGAGGTGATATGTCCCACATCACTGCACCCCTAGCAATTTCATTGAGAAAGAAGGCCTCCAGATTTTAGTCAGATTTATTTCCTACCCTCTGACATGCAAATGTCTTACCAGTAAGTCTAGAGTTGCTACTTCTCACTCACTAGATTCAATCAGCATAATGTCATCATGTAATGGACCAGTGTGATATCTTGTTGAAGGGAAAGGTAATCAAGATTCCTGTGCACTAAATGATAAAATAGGGCTGGATAGTCGATATGCCCCTGAAGTAGGAGAGTAAAGGTGCACTGCTGGCCTTGCCAGCTGAAAGCAAACTGATACTGGTGGGCCTTATGGACAGGGATGGAAGAAAGGGCATTTGCCAAATCAGTAGCTGCATACCATGTACTAGGGATATGTTAATTTGCTCAAGTCATAAAACCACCTCTGGTACAGCAGCTGCAATTGGAGCCACCATTTGTTCTTATGAAAACCTACTGTTATTCTGGAAGATCCATCTGTCTTCTACACAGGCCAGTTAGAGCAGTTAAATGGGGACATGGTGGGAATCATTACCTTGGCATCTTTCAAGGCATTGATGGTGGCAGTAATCTCTGCTTTTCCTCCAGGATTGTAGTATTGCTTTTGGTTCACCGTTTTCCTAGGTAGGGACAGTTCTAAAGGCTTCCATTTGCCATTATTACCATAAAAGCCCTCATTCTGGCCATGCTCAGTGGCTCATGCCTGTAATTCCAACATTTTGGGAGGCTGAGACAGGCGGATCACCTGAGGTCAGGAGTTCAAAACCAGCCTGGCCAACATGGTGAAACCCCATCTCTACTAAAAATACAAAACTCAGCCAGACGTGGTGGCGGGTGCCTGTAATCCCAGCTACTCGGGAGGCTGAAGCAGGAGAATCGCGTGAACCCCGGAGGCGGAGGTTGCAGTGAGCCGAGATCATGCTACTGTACTCCAGCCTGGGCAACAAGAACAAAACTCCGTCTAAAAAAAAAAGAAAAGAAAAGAAAAGAAAAAAGCCCTCATTCCACAGGACAGGGAACCAATGCCAGCTGCTGTCTGGTCCAGTGATGTATCTGGAAGTGGGGAAATAAACACAGGGTAAGTTCAGAGAACCACTGGCACCACTATGAGATGGACCTAAGCTAAGATTCCACTGATGCCCTGACTTCCATAAGCCCCTACTCTGAGTGGAGAAACCACAGTGACATTTTGGGTGTATACCAGTGTCCTTCCTTGAGGGGACATTGCCTTCCTTTCATTCAAGAGGTTCTGGGTCTGTAAACTGGCTGAAATCTGAGAATTGACCTAGGGGCTATGATTTTTTTTATAATTCAAGTTAGATTTTTGTTCACTTGACCTGAAACTTTTCTGCCTATACAAATCGAGTCAGAATTTAGTAGGCATCCTATCTAATTCTAGGAGTGCCACAATTAGCCAGTGCCAATAGTGTGCTAGCGTGCGTGAGTCAATAGTGTGTGCGAGTCGATAGTGTGTGCAAGTCAGTAGTGTGCCAGTTGATAGCATGCACGAGTCGATAGCATGTGCCAGTAGATAGTGTGCGTGAGTTGATAGTGTGTGCCAGTTTATGGTGCACCAGTTGATAGTGTGCATGAGTCGATAGTGTGCATGAGTTGATAGTGTAACAGTTGATAGTGTGAGTCAATACGATAGTGTGCCAGTTGATAGAATGCACGAGTCAACTGTGTGCATGAGTCGATAGTGTGCGTGAGTCGATAGTGTGCATGAGTTGATAGTGTGTATGAGTTGATAGTGTGTGTGAGTTGATAGTGGGCACGAGTTGATAGTGTACGCATTGACAGTGTGTGCGAGTTGATAGTGTGCACAAGTTTATAGTGTGTGAGTTGATTGTGTGTGAGTTGGTAGTGTGTGTGAGTTGATAGTGTGTGAGTTCATAGTGTGTGCAAGTTGATAGTGTGCTAGTTGATAGTGTGCGCAAGTTTATAGTGTGTGAGTTGATAGTGTGTGCGAGTTGATAGTGTGAGCAAGTTGATAGGGTGCAAATTGATAGGGTGCAAGTTGATAGTGTGCGCAAGTTGATAGTGTGTGAGTTGATAGTGTGTGTGAGCTGATAGTGTGCGCCAGTTGATAGTGTGTGAGTTGATAGTGTGCATGAGTTGATAGTGTGCACGAGATGATAGTGTGTGAATTGATAGTGTGTGCACTAGTTGATAGTGTGTGCATTGATAGTGTCTGCATGAGTCGACGATGTGCGAGTTGATAGTGTGTCAGTTGATAGTAAGTTGATAGTGTGTGCATGAGTTGCTAGTGCGCGAGTTGATTGTGTGAGTTGATAGTGTGCAAGTTGATAGTGTGCATGAGTTGATAGTGTGCATGAGTTGATAGTGTGCGTGAGTTGATAGTGTGCAAGTTGATAGTGTGTCAGTTGATCGTGTGTATGAGTTGATAGTGTGTGTGCGTTGTGTGTGCACGAGTTGATAGTGTGTGAGTTGATAGTGTGCAAGTTGATAGTGTGCACGAGTTGATATTGTGTGCACGAGTTGATAGTGTGTGCATGAGTTGATACTATGCGCGAGTTGATTTTTTTTCTGTGTGTCTGGTTGTGAGGGGATTTTCACATTGCAAGCCAAAGGGGCACAGCACAGTCTCTGTCCTTGAGCTGCACCCACTTAACCAAAGTCCCGCCAGGAAGGCCTCTACTCCAGGTCTACTGACTGCCACGTTCATATTGTTTTCATTCTTCTTGGCGGCCAGGGATCCCACAGCCAAGGCCTAGGGGAGCACCTGACTAGTCAGTCTGGAAAGACATGGCCCCAAAGAGAAGAACCTAGGAGAGAAATCAGAGGGGAAAGGTGTGATTACGTCAGGATTTGATGGCTACACTGTGGTTCCTCTTGGTGAGCAATACCTCAATTCTACAAGCATTTGCCAAGCACCTTTTAGGGCAGGTAGGTTCCATTCCTACAGTGCCATCAATCCATCAGGAATACAAGGATGAGAAGAGATAGTCCTGCCCCAGGGGTTTCCTATCTGGCAGGGAAGGTAGGTGCACAAATAGCCATACTTCCACGGTTCATGTTAATTTTCCTTTATGCAGACCTTCAGAATACAGTGTAGTTGTTTAGATAGAATCTAATAGGACCATGTAGGATCTATTGTCTAATAGGGAATTGTGTCATGGAAAAATGTATTACTTCAACATTTCATGGAAACTTTGCAGCAGCTTCAATTTGGTCTTGTTTGTAACTCTCACCCCACCTTGTGGTCATTTATCTGAGTTGCAAGGTCAGTTCTTGGGTGAATCCTCTTGGAAAATGAATTTGCAAATCTAAATGTATCTTGAAATGTTACTAAATGTCTCAGAGAATGACAGCCTCACTGTTGAATGGGACATCTGTCGTACTTTGGAACCCTGGAAACTTCTCAGTACGTTTCTGTATGGCTGTTTTTTGAAACTGAAAAATAATACCTTTTGGCTTAGGTGGTTTTCATGAGTTGATTTCTAAAGAGGAAAGGATCTTTTAAATGTTTTTTCCAGCCATGTTTTGTTAGACTAAGCCAACCAGAAAGAGAGAGAGAGAGAGAGAGAGAGAGAGACAAAGAGAGGAAGAGAGAGAGGAAAGGTGAGGAGAGGAGCGGGCAAGAAAGAGAAAAATTAATAGGATACAAACAATAAAACAACAACAACAAACACAAAACCAACTATTTTTGAAAGCACTAAATCTTAAATAGCACAAAAGTAAGATATTTTGTTCCAAATGTATGAAGGCATCCTATATGGCTATCCCATCTATTAAGCGCTGTATATTCTCATGATCAAGATGTATTTATTAAGTAGCCTTTTTTCCTGGTACTAGGCATGGTGCAAAGGGAGTTAAGCAGATTTTTTTAATTCCAAAGGCTTAAAGTAGCAACACCATTATTAAAAGTCACTATTATTCCAGGAGGAAAAATAAAATAGGAAAAATTTTGTTTGTTTTCAGGTGTAAATAGTGACAACAAGAACTCAAATACCAGTGGGTGTCAAGAGGTCAGGAATGGGAACCTTCAACTTTCAGCCATGATCTTCGTCAGTTGGTTTTCTCATTATATAAGGTTACATTTTGACATTTTCCACTCCAAAGCAACTTTAAGCCCTGTCTTCCAACCAACTGCTGCTCCTCTTTCCTATAGAAATTTTGGAGCCACCATCTCTAAACATCCTGCCTAACAGGACTTCTAGAAGTTAGCCAAAGGTCTCCTCAATCCCAGTTCAGTGATGTAATTTTGGTTTCTGAAGAGTGTTGACATTTATAGATCACCTGGTTGGAGGACTGAAGAAATTTCTAGCAAGTGGATACCATGTTGACAAGGTGCTCACAACTGGGTGAGTGAGCCAGTTAATTACTCTAGTGTGACTCACAAGCCTGCCAGTCATTAAACAAAGCAGGCCATTCATTGTGTTTAACTACGAGATCTGCCAGACTCAACTCAAAAGTTGGTTTCCTTTAGTTGCAAACTGTATGCAAATCAGATCTCTCATTCCCATGACCACAAGACTGCAGGCTAACGTGCGGTCAAAAAGTATTAAAAATATCTGGTGGAAATACCTGGTTCATATTTAAAATAAAGGTTTAGCAAAAAGAAAGATGAAAATGATTTGAAAGGGACTAATTACAATAACCACAAATGAACCAAATAGTAAGTCAAAACTTTAGCAAAAAGTCCCTGAGTAGCTTTGTCCCTGAGTGGCTAAGATGGGAGGTTTAATGAGATGTAACGTGGAAGGTTATTTTAATGCCCAGGAGAAAACATGTATCTTGTTGATAGATGATAGATATAAAATATAAATCAGATGGGTTCACAGAGAGAAGAACAGGGAGCTGAGGAGAAAGGAGGCAGTGGAGCACACTCATTCATTCAGCATTTATTTATTGAGTGCCTAAGTCTATTCATTTATTCAGCTCAGCATTCATTTGAGTGCAGGTACTCCACTAGGCAAGAATGATACCAAAGTCAGAGAGTCTGTGTTTATGAAGCTTCAACCTAGATGGAGAGGCAAGCACATGAATAGTGTCAGCTAGGACCATGGCTACTAGGAGGGGTAGCTGGGTCATATAATAATTTTAAAAGGAACAAATAGGCCCAGAAAGGCTCCTGAGAAAGTGACACTTGGGTTGAAAGGGGTTAATTCCTAGACAAGAGGAGAAGAGTTTTGCAGATGGTGGGAACAGCATGAGCAAAGGCTCATGAGGACAAAGTGACACGAGGAGCCTGGTGAGTATAAGGGCCTGTGGAAGAGCAGTGTGGCTGTGGCGCTGAGGGCCGTGTTGGGAGTGAATGGGTAACATGCTCTGTTCCCCTGCTCCTCTCAGAAAGGGAGTAGATCTGCTTAGAGGAATGTGATAAGGCAGAAAAGAATCGCAAGGCTCCCCTGGCTTTGGTTTTCAGAAAAAAAAATGTTAGGGGGTGCCTAGTGTAGTGGCTCACGCCTGTAATCCCAGCACTTTGGGAGGCTGAGGTGGGCATATCGCTTGACTCCAGGAGTTTGGGACCAGCCTGGCCAATATGGTGAAACCCTGTCTCCCAAAAAATACAAAAAAAAAAAAAAAAAAAAAAAAGGCCAGGCATTGCGGCTCATGCCACTAGTTCCAGCTACTCCATAGGCTCAGGTGGGAGGATCACATGAGCCCAGAAGCTGGAGGTTGCAGTGAGCCGAGATCATACCACTGCACTCCAGCCTGGGTGACAGAGTGAGACCTTGTCTCTAAAATAAAATAAAATAAAATAAAATAAAATAAAATAAAATAAAATAAAATAAAACAAGTGTTAGGGGCATGTAAGGGACTCCCAATTCGGGAAAAATGTTTAGAAGGTCTCCTTCCATCAAATTCAAAAGAGTTCCTTGGGGGCTGAGGAAGGAAGAGGAAGGTGAGGAAAGGGGCAGATGTGGGTGCTGAGGATCCCAGTGAGAGCGTTCCTGCTCTCCACTCTTCCTAGAGAACCCAGGGTGAGTAGGGGGCTGAGGTGGGAGTGAGGAAGGCCCACGGGAAGGTCAGGCAGCTGGGGCCTTGGGCAGCCTCACAGCATGGCTAAGGGACAGCAGAAAGAGCCATTGAGCCTGGCAGACCATGTGGTCCCATTGGGGCAAGATGAGGGACGTTTCAGCAGTGACCCGGGAGGACCCATGCCAATCTGGGCCTCTGTCTTGACCCCTCCCCACACACACCATGGGAGACCCCTAGACTCTAGATCCAGTCCCAGGGAAGGCAGAATGGGCTGTGTGGAATTTGCAGATTAACTGGGATGTGGTTCCTGCAAATGCAACCACACCGAGATAATAGAGAGGAAAGGAGGTGGGGGAAGAGGGACCTTTTGTTTATGCACTTCTATAAGCATAGACTACCCCTGGAAAGACAGGCAAACATCATTGGCTGTGGTTGTCTTTGGGGAGGGGATACATGACAAGGGAGATAAACGTTGGCTCTTTGTCCTTTTGAGTTTTGTGACACACGTACCACTTACCTATTTTCAAAAATGTGATCAATGTTGGAAACCCAGGGCCGGGCACGGTGGCTCAAGCCTGTAATCCCAGCACTTTGGGAGGCCGCGATGGGTGGATCACGAGGTCAGGAGATCGAGACCATCCTGGCTAACACAGTGAAACCCCGTCTCTACTAAAAATACAAAAAACTAGCTGGGCGAGGTGGCGGGC
>NW_012103554.1:623133-624754 GCF_000951045.1 Mandrillus leucophaeus
AAAAATTAGCTCAGCCTGGTGGCACAGGCCTGTAATCTCAGCCCCTTGGGAGGCTGAGACATGAGAATTGCTTGAACCCGGGAGGTGGAAGTTGCGGTGAGCCAAGATCGTGTCACTGCACTCAAGCCTAGGTGACAGAGTGAGACTCTGTCTCAATAAAATAAAATAAAATAAAAGAATAGTACTTAAACTTATTTTTTAAAAGTTTAATAAGAAAAAGTTCCTGAGTCATTCCAGATAAGTAAATGCAGTTATATTCCCAGTAATAGCAAAGGATGTTGGGAGATTTTATTGGCTTGCATTTTACTCCTACTCCAGTTATGATGGTATTTTCTCATTCTATTTCCAACTCCGCTTTAAATTTTTAGAAAGAGGTAGAGGATTCTCATTTATATTTATTCTTTCTCATTTCTAAGTTGACACCTCTATATCAATGGCACAGATTGTATGTTTCATTTGCAACAATTATTTAATTATAGTTTTCAAATTTTTCAGTTAAAATAGAGTACAAGAAAGCAGACGTGAATAGAAAATGCTGACAAACATCTGTGGCATCAGGAGTAGAATTCCGTGACGCCAGCCTTTAAGGAAGGTGTCAGAACTGTGCATCCATAATCTGGGAAGGACACATTTCTTGCTCTGCAGTTAGCAACAGCGATGTTGCAGTGACTCAACATACAGTTGCTGACTGATCAGTGGCATCTTCTGAAGAGATTAGTTGAATTGATTTCTTATTAATGGGGTCCCAGATGATTTTCCTTTTCTTTTATTTTTTTAATACAATGAACCTTTATCTCAGATGTATCCTCCAGAGTTTAAATTTATTTGCAAGTGATCTGAAAAGACCAAGGTGTGTAGCAACATAGATAGACTGGCTTGTGGCTAGGCATTGGGTGTGCTTTAACGCTGGTGTGCAGGAACAATCTTGTGGCTAGTGAATGAGCCTAGCTGGCTGCTAGTGTGTCCATTGCTACTGGAGTGATCTGTTCTCTATTTATTGCTTCATTTACAATAATCACCCATAACGGTCCAAAGAGATCACTTTGCCTTTTTTCCATTAGACTTACCATATTTTATGAAGAAAATCATACTCTATAAGCAGTACTTGCTATTTGGAATTCCTCAAAGGGTCAAGGATCCACTGGTAAGCCTTTGAATGAGACACAGAGGAGGGGACCTTATGTTCCTTTCTCTTATATATTAAGCATACTTATCTCTGAATGCCTCCCCATTCATATGTTGAATAAATGTAGCTGTATTTGGGCTGGGCATGGTGGCTCACACCTGTAATTCCAGCACTTGGGAGGCCAAGGAGGAAGGATTGTTAGAGATCAGGAATTCAAGACTAGCCTGGGACAACTTAGTGAGACCTCGTTGGTTGGTTAACTAAGGTTAGTGAGACCTTAATTTTAAGAAAATATAAAAAACATTAGCCCAGCATGGTGACTTGTGTCTGGAGTCCCAGCTACTTGGGAGACTGAAGTAGGAGGATTGCTTCGGTCCAGGAATTTGAGGTGGCAGTGAGCTATGATCATGCCTTTGCTTTTAATCCCATCAATTTCAACTTAATTCATTTAATATGTTTTCTTTCCCTTTTCCCTTTCCCTTTCCCTTTCCCTTC
>NW_012103554.1:624839-644023 GCF_000951045.1 Mandrillus leucophaeus
CCTTCCTTCCTTCCTTCCTTCCTTCCTTCCTTCCTTCCTTCCTTCCTTCCTTCCTTCTTTCAGAGGCAGGGTCTCACTCTGTCACCCAGGCTAGAGTACAGTGGCATGATTATAGCTCACTGCAGCCTCAAACTCTTGGGTTCAAGTGGTCTTCCTGCCTCAGACTCCTAAGCAGCTAGGACTACAGGTAAGTGCCACCATGCTAAGTTTTTTAATTTTTTGTAGAGATGGGATCTTGCTATATTTCCCTGACCTCAAGTGATCCTCCCACCCCAGCTCCCAAAGCACTGGCATTGTAGGCACGAGCCACCACGCGCTGCCCATTTTTTTAACTATTCAAAGATTTCCACCGTGCTGATTCCCATGGCCTCTCTTTTCTTTTTCATCTTAGGTTCACCCCATTAATGTTTTCTTCATTTATCTTTCTTTAATTTGATAAGGCTTCTTGAACTATTGCTCAATTTTGCAGGATTATTCCTGCAGAACGTCACATGGAATGACCATGTAGAAGGGGCCCTCTTAACCACAGCGCTTACCATGACCTGGATAATGGGCATAGCCATTGGATTAATATTCCTGTCATCGTAAAGCCAGTCCCATATGGCTTGCGTACAGCAAAGCATATCAGCTGCTTATCTGGAGTGCTGTAATTGGTACTTATAAGGGGAATTGAGCAATCTCCCCTCTCAGTGTAAAGAAGCATTACAGTGACTTTTATCCAGTACACCAGACTTGCTGTTACCTCAGTGATAACCTGTGTGTCTGGATCACATCCAGCTTCGTCTGTGATTGTTCAGTAACGAACTGTGGGTTCTCCATGAACCCAAATATGTTCTTCCACTCTGCAGCACTTAAAACCAGAGTTACTGCTCCTAAATTAGTTACTCTCATAATCCATTTTAAAGTTTCCTCAGGAAGCTGATGACACTAATCTACAAAGTAGAACAATTTCTTCACATTATGCCCTCTGGTTTTCATAGTTACTTGGTTTTGTCCTTCTTTCACATTGACCACCTTCTTGGTAACTATGGGTCTCAGAAGTACCTTCTATTACCCTGGCATGACTTTTCCATTTGTGGATGGCTTTGAGGTACTTTCTGTTGCCCTGGCATAATCTTACCCTTGTGTATGGGTGGCTTTGAGGCTAGTGGCCTGAGCTCAGACAGACTGAAATCTGAGCTTGGTCCAGCCTCGAGGTTGAGGCCTGACCCAGCACCCTCTTTTGCTTTCACATTAGCTATTACAGTTAGCAATAACCGAATGATCGTGTATTGAGAGACAGGACTAGCTAGATTTCCTAGGCTAAGAATCCCTAAGCCTAGTTGGGAAAGTAACTGCTTCCACCTTTAAACACGGGGCTTGCAACTTAGCTCACACCCGACCAAACAGATAGTAAAGAGAGCTCACTAAAATGCTAATTAGGCAAAAACAGGAGGTAAAGAAATAGTCAATCATCTATCGCCTGAGAGCACAGCGGGAGGGACAGTGATCTGGGGATATAAACCCAGGCATTCCAGCGGCAACAGCTACCCTCTTTGGGTCCCCTCTCTTTGTGTGGGAGCTCTGCCTTCACTCTGTTAAATCTTGCAACTGCACTCTCTTTTGGTCCATGTTTGTTAGGGCTTGAGCTGAGCTTTCACTCGCTGTCCACCACTGCTGTTTGCCGCTGTCACAGAACCGCTGCTGACTTCCATCCCTCCGGATCCGGCAGCATCTGCTGTGTGTGTCTGCTGTGTGTGTCTGCTGTGCTCCTGATCCAGCCAGCTGCCCATTGCCGCTCTGGATCTGGCTAAAAGCTTACCATTGTTCCTGACAGCTAAGTGCCCAGATTCGTCCTAATCGAGCTGAACACTAGTCACTGGGTTCCACGGTTCTCTTCTGTCACCCATGGCTTCTAATAGAGCTATAACACTCACCGCATGGCCCAAGATTCCATTCCTTGGATTCTGTGAGGCCCAGAACCCCAGGTCAGAGAACACGAGGCTTGCCACCATCTTGGAAGCAGCCCGCCGACATCTTGGGAGCTCTAGGAGCAAGGACGCCCAGTAACAGTATTTAGTGCACTTCTTATTAGCTTGCATTTCCTCATGCATCCAGTGAACCAACTCCCTGGGAGCTCCCTTTTATCCTTTCTCTTTTTATCCATTTAGCTTTATCTGTATCTTTTTTTAACCTTCATTTTGGAAAAAAAAGTCTTTAAATGACCTCTAAACTAGACAAAATTACATCTCCTTTAGCAAAAACCACATCTTCATTTTTTTTATAACTTCACCCAAACACATCTTTCTTTATACACTCTGTATATAGAACTGTTTCTCTTGTACCTAGTAGTTTTAATTACATACATTAATTACAATATTAACTCTTATTAACTCTTGTTTTTATTGAAAAACCTAGGAAGTAAGCAATCATAATTGTATACCAGATATAGAGGCCGTGAACAGAGATGTGGAGATAATGCCTGACCTTTTCCAGCATAGCCAAGAGGCATAGCTGGGTCAGGGAGAACTCTGCATATGTTCCCAGGCCTTACCATGGCCATTTGTTTAGAGCCTGGAATCTAATGGTTCTAAGACATAAGTTCACGGACAAGTCGAACAATTACCAAAATATCGCCTAGTCAAGTTTATGATCGTAAAATGTCTAGGAAAGCTAGCTTAAACCTGTTTGGCCAGCAGACCCAGGCAAAAATATCTAAGTTATATTTAGTTCTGACAATTCTGAAGACATTCCTATTTATTTTACCAACAATTTTAAAACTAGTTTTATTTACCAAAGATTGCTAAAGTCATGCGAGCTAAAAAGCATTGGAGTTGGTTTCCTTTTTCCTTAAAAAAAAGATTTAAGTGCTTAGTTTCTCATTAAGTCAGTTTACTGGAGTTATTTGATATATTTTGGTAGTAAAATATGACATCTGCATGACACATATCAACATAGAGACATAGAGACACACAGACAGAAGCAGATCTTAAAGATTTAGAAGACTGTTGGGCAGTTTTCAAGTAGCTTCTCTCTTTCCTTTAGATTAGCAATCATTTTCAAAGACATAGTTCTTAGGTAAAATAAGGTAGAACATTTACATCTCAAAGGCACAGAACTTATGTCTAAATACCATTACTTGCTGAGACAAAGGGCACAGGTAAAAGCCCAGTTAAAACAATATTGCCAGAAAAAGTATCTTAAACATGGTAAAGTTTTTAATGTAAACGTTAAGACTTTGTCTTCTTAACGTAAAGGTTTCTAGTGGTTTGGGTACAGAGAATGAGACACTTTTATAGATAGTGATCTCCTTTACAGATGTAAATTTCTTTTACAAAGACTATCAAAATAGCCAGCTAAATGTAGACTGATTTAGTTTGATAGGTGGACTTTTCAACTTGGTTTGCTTCTTGATTAGATTACTGGCATGAAAGTCAAGCTCTTTGATGACAGGGCAAAGGAAATCAGGCCTAGTTGGAAGGTAGAACACTTAGATCTCCCAAAATCAGAGATCCCATTTTTACACTGAGTTATGGGTCCCTAAAAGAGGAAAGGGCCACTGGGCTGGACACTGCAATGCTTCCATAGTCACCGTACTGTGATGACGTTCCCCCAAGGCTGGTGGGCAACTCAGCATCAATCAGTTCACTCCGTGATCTGATTGATCCCATCCGCCATGGGAGTCTCATCCCTCACTGAGGGGTGTTTCCATAGCTTCTAGGTGCCCAAATTGTGCTTTTCATATCAAAATGCCCAAAGAAACAGGTATCCCTCGGTAGTAATAACCATCTACTGTCAACAACTGCTGTTAGCCATCTCTAACACTGTAGCTCTTGCCTGTGACTCACCGGCCATCACACGCTAATGTCGAGTTCTCTAACAGTACAAAGTAACCTCTGGCAGACCCCAAAAGCCAAAGAGATTGGGTTAGGCAGTACAAAAGAGAGCAGAGTTTTATATCTGAGAGGAATCTGTCTCTTTACAACTCTTGAGGTTTCATTAAAAAATAAAAAGGAAAAAACAGAAGTCCCCCTGCACCCCCCAAAAGAGGAGACTTCAGCATCTCTTCTGTTTTCCTTAAGGGATCTCAGGCTGTTAGAAAATCTCTTTTTTGTTCTGTTTTGTCTTTTTGTCCCCTCTTGTGGTATTGAGGGTGGCAAGGGGGAGGAAAAATAGACAGAAGTAAATGGAAAAACAGAATTCAGTTGACTCATTTATGCCTTTGGCTAAATAAAGTAGCCTATGGCTACTGCTGATTGGATGGTTTAGTGAGGCCCTTGGCTGGGCCCCAGGTTGGCCCACAGTCCTGGTAGAGCACTGAGAAGACGCTGGAATTTGATTGTAGAGGAAGTAAAAGTCATAACAAGGCCTGTAATCCCAGCACTTTGGGAGGCTGTGGCGGGCGGATCATGCGGTCAGGAGATCGAGACCATGCTTGCTAACACGGTGAAACCCTATCTCAACTAAAAATACAAAAAATTAGCCGGGGGTGGTGACATGAACTTGTAGTCCCAGCTACTTGGGAGACTGAGGCAGGAGAATGGCTTGAACCTGGGAAGCGGAGGTTGCAGTGAGCTGAGATCACGCCACTTGCACTCCAGTCTGGGTGACAGAGTGAGACTCCATCTCAAAAAAAATTGTAACAAGGTAAAAGCCACCACAAAGGAGGACATGCAGACCTGTGCTGGTCGCTTGGTGCCGAAAAAAGCCAACTATTGACTATCGAGTTCTTATAAAAGACTATTTTCCATTCTATTGCAGCAGCTGCTAGCTGCCTTTCCTTACCCCAGTGAGATAGATGGCTCTCAGTTAACTATCACATGAAACCTAACAGCATTTTTTGGAGTGTCCCTGTCCTTGTGTGGTGGTCCATAAGCATCTACATGGGGAACCACACCACTCCACATAGAAGTGGCTGCCACCCATGGATTTTCCCCCGTGGATACTTCATTCCCTTCACTCATTTCTTGGTCTCTCAGCTCCTGGTTAACTCACCAAATATTCTGCAGTGGCAGATCTCTGCAAAACTAGCACTTAAGACTGAGGAAGGCCGAGCGCAGTGGCTCACGCCTGTAATCCCAGCACTTTGGGAGGCCAAGGTGGGCGGATCAGCTGAGGCCAGGAGTTCAGGACCAGCCTGGCCAACATGGCGAAATCCCATCTCTGCTAAAAATACAAAAAGTAGCCAGGCGTGGTGGTGCACGCCTGTAGTCTCAGGTACTCCCGAGAGGCTGAGGCGGGAGAATCACTTGAACCCGGGAAGTGGAGGCTGCAGTGAGCCGAGATTGTGCCGTTGCTCGCCAGTCTGGGCAACAAGAGTGAAACTCCATCTCAAAAAATAATAATAATAAAAAAAATCTGAGGAATCCAAGAGGCTGAAGAAAGAGGCTGATAAATCCAGTTTCACAGAAAAAAAACACTTAATAGGGACTTATGATCAGAAGCCATGTCTTAGGCAGCCACAAGATGAGGTGTCCCTGGACCATCAACCTCCAGGCGCAGGGCTCATATACCATAGGGAATTGGCCTAATGGAAGGACTTCTGATAAATGTGGGTTTCTGGTAACCATCGAGATTGTTTTGACTTAAGGACAGGATTTACGGTAATCACATGGAAATAGAAATCTTAGAGGCATTCCCGGAACTTGGGTTAATCAGAAAATGGTGGCTTAGCATTCAAGATGGGGTTGCTTTAGCCTTCACATAGAGTAACTGTTCTTCCTCTTACATTTTAGGTTAAGATGCAAGATTGGCTAGAAGGATAAGCAGTGGGAACAACGGCACAGGAGATGTCCTTATATGTCCCCTACACTTTCTCTTTTGCCCTTTGGCAGGTACTAGTGACAGGTGAGACCTGACCAGAAGTGGGGAAAGGGAAGTGGCATCTTTTTCTTTTTCCTTTCCGGAGATTTGATTGCAAACCTGATGGAACCAATTCTGACACATCTACTGTCCCAGGCTGACATTCCTAACCCATGCCAAACCCTGCACATGAGGGTATTTTTTTAAAAAAAGACCCAAAGTTTGTGTATTTGTGTTATTTTCCTGTCAGGCACTCAGGAGCCTTGGGGTCTGCCATCTTGTCATTCATCATTAGTGAAGGGCAGTCCCACACTTCCCTTCAGAGGAGAATTCCTAATAACATCTTCCCTTTGTAAACATTTCTGCCAGTTTCTAAGGACTTTACTCATCTATCCTGAGCTTTGTAACCAATCTGTGAGGCAGGAAGAAAGAAAAGGTTTTGTCATCTTCACTTTATGAGTAAGAAAAATAAGATTGGAGAGGTTAAGTGACTTGCCCAAGGTCAAACAGCTTGTAGGTGGTTGAGAAGAAATTTAATCCCGGGTCATCTGACTCCAGGGCTCAGCGGGGAGAACACTGACTTGGGAATCTGGGGATCTGGTTAATGTTTCAGATCTGCAGGTAACTCTCCTGCAACCCATGGAAACCACTTGTCAACAGGAAAGTAAGAAGTTGGGGTCACCTGGGGGATCTCTAGGTTCTTTGATTCTCTCTGCTGATGGGAAGTGTGGCTATCCATTTTTCCCTCCCAATGCTCCCCAGTATTACTCAAGCTATGGAAATTAGAAATAGAGGTTAATACATTCCAGAGAGAATTAATTTCTTTCCTGTAAGTACAGATATGGTGAAAAATCACTGGGGAATTAGCAAAATCCCTCGATAGCCCCAAACGTCCTTAAGTAACTTGTGCTGCCTGAATCTGAAGTTAAGCTCTGGGTTTGTCCTAAGCTGCTGGCAAGCTGTCCGTCTAATTACAACATGGCAGGAATCTCCGTTATGGCTTACAGAGCAACAATGTGCTTTACCTGAAATTCACTTATGAAAACTGTCCTTTTAGAGTGTGAGCAAGGAAGGCTGTTACAGAGTCTGAATTTGGGGTGTTGTGGTTACTTTTTTTTTTTCCCCGAGACAGAGTTTCACTCTTGTTACCCAGGCTGGAGTTCAGTGGCGTGATCTTGGCTCACTGCAACCTCTGCCTCCCAGGTTCAAGTGATTCTCCTGCCTCAGCCTCCCGAGTAGCTGGGATTACAGGCACGTGCCACCACGCCCGGCTCATTTTGTATTTTTAGTAGAGATAGGGTTTCTCCATGTTGGTCAGGCTGGTCTCGAACTCCTGACCTCAGGTGATCCGCCTGCCTTGGCCTCCCAAAGTGCTGGGATTACAGGCTTAAGCTACCATGCCCGGCCCTGTTGTGGTTACTTTGAACTTGTTATCTCCCACTGAAGCCACCTCTGCATTTCCTTCAATAGCCTTCCGCCAGTGTTCCTAACTCTACAAACTGACTTTTTTTCATTGGCAATGACATTTCAGTCTTCTGAATGCTGAATATTGCTTTGATTTCTGTGGTAACACCCCAGAAGGGAGATCAAACAAATAGGTTCACATCATATCACATAAGCTCCATGTCAAATCCATGAGAGGAAGTGGGTTTGGGCAAGACCAGCACCATCATCAACTTCCTGGCATCCCTGGAAATCCACCTCTCCTCAGCAATGCCCTCGTCCTCTCCTGGGACCACTTCGCTTTACATATCGCTCTGCTCTTCCTTGTTTTACAGTAGAGTGGTGGTAATTGATGTGAATGTTCTATTAAACAGACAGAAGGGTGAGCCAGAGGCCTCTGAGTTAATAGATAGTTCAGTTCTATCAAACTTGTTGAAATACTTTGCATTCTGATATATTTTTTAAATCTTTATTTATTTTATTTATTTTTGAGACAGGATCTCAGCTCCATCACTCAGGCTGGAGTGCAGGGGTGTGATTTCCACTCACTGCAGTCTCTACCTTCCAGGCTCAAGCAATCCTCCCACCTCAGCCTCCCGTGTGGCTGGGACCACAGGCATGTGTCACCATGCCTGACTAATATTTTTTTGTATTTTTCATAGACTTGGGGCTTCACCATATTGCCCAGGCTGGTCTCGACCTCCTGGATTCAAGCAATCCTTCCACCTCGGCCTCCCAAAGTGCTGGGGTTACAGGCATGAGCCACCTCACCACTGGCTGGACTCCTCCGATTGACTTTTATTCACCGGAATGATGATGGCTCTGGTTCTCACCCTGTTGTCGTGTGCATGGGAATATTCCCTAGAAAAGAGATAAGACCTCTCTCCTGCCCTTCTTCCACCCAGATTAAGACTGTGAGATGAAGACACAAATGGCATCTGCTGAGGCACCTTCTCTTGTGAGTTCTCTGCTGCCAGCAGACCTGGGGTGGGCACAGCCTGGCAGGCAGGTGACAAGGGGAAGTGAAAGCATCATTACTGACGAGTGGCCTTAAAATGGTACAGAAGCCTGGCCTGGCACTGTGAATCCCAACCTCTGGCTTTACAGGGTTTCCCTGAAATCTGGTCTGAGAGTTTAACCTCTTCCTTTCTGGTTGGACCCTTGACGGTAGCATGATATAAGTAGCACACCAAAGTGTCAAGATTGGGATGAAAACACATTTTCCTTAGAATCACTTTCCTAAGCATTATTTTAGGTCACTGTGTCTTAAACAATGGGCTTCTTAGACTTTCGGACACTACATGTAAGTTGTGACTCTTGAGAGTGTATTTGTTTCCTGGGGCTGCCACAACGAAGCACTGCAAAGCCGGTGGCTTAAAGAACAGGTATCCTCTCCAAACTCCAGAGGCCAAAACCTGACATCAGCTATGCTCCCTCTGAACCTCGTGGAGAGAATCTTCCCTTGCCTCTTCTTAGCTGATGGTGTCAGCCGACAATCCTTGGGTGTTCCTTGGCTTGTAAACACATCACTCCAATCTCTGCCTCCACCATCACAGAGCTGTTTCCCTGTGTCTTATACGAACACCAGACCCATTTCCCTGGGTCTCTTATACACATACCAGTCCTGTTGGATTTGGGGCCCAGCCTACTCCAGTATGACTTTATCCTAATTTACCTAATTAGTTTGTGTTTCGTTTTGTTTGTTTTGAGACAAGGTCTTGCTCTGTTGCCCAGGATGGAGTACAGTGGCGTGATCATGGCTCACTGCAGCCTCAACCTCACAGGCTCAAGTGATCCTCCTGACTCAGCCTCCCAAGTAGCTGAGACTACAGGTGCATGCCATGATGCCCAGCTAATTTTAGTACTTTTTTTTGGTAGAGATGAGGTCTCCCTATGTTGCTCAAGCTGATCTCCAACTCCTGGGCTCAAATGATCCACCCAACTTGGCTTCCCAAAGTGCCAGGCTTAAAGGCGTGAGCTACCCCACCCAGCCTAATTTACCTAGTTAATCTGTAATGACACTATTTCAAAATAAGTTCACATTCTGAGGTACTGGGTATTAAGAATTCAGCATATTTTTTAGGGGAACAATTTAACACATAACAAGAAAGAATACAGAATCCAAGATTTCCTAGACATATGTGTCCAGAGAACTTTTTTTTTAAGTTGGGGGTCTCCCTCTGTTGCCCCAGCTAGAGTGCAGTGGTCCCATCATGGCTCACTGCAGCGTCAACCTCCTGGGCTCAAGCAATCCTCCCACCTCAGCCTCCCAAGTAGTTGCAACTACAGGCTCACACCACCATGCCTGGCTAATTTTTTTAATTTTTTAATTTTTTTGAGAAACGGAGTCTGGCTATGATGTCCAGGCTAGTCTCAAACTCCTGGGCTCCTCCTTTTTCAGCCTCCTAAGGCACTGGGATTACAGGCATGAGCACGGCACCAGGTCCAGAGATCAAAGATCAAAGAGATCAAAGAGAAGGCTGTGGAACTACGGACCTGTGGAAGCTATTGGTAGAAGGATGCCCTTGGCTCTCTGAAATGCTTCCTCATAGACTTCTCCAGCTCACCTTAAATATTACTGTCAACCTCACTGCCTTGTCTTTCAGGCTGTGATACCATTATTCTTCCATTTCAATTTCCTAGAGGGCCATGGAGCTTGCCACCCACAAGAGGAACTCCTGCCTTTTGGGTGAGGTTGCACAACTGGCCTGTTCCTGCCAAGTTCATGAACTTGCTCTCTCAAATGGAAACTGGGAACTTCTCTGAGTGTGTGCCTGCCAGCTTGTGGTGGGGTCTGTTTTTTTGAAACAAGAGAGAGTATTTTGCCTCTGCCAAGATTGACACTGCTTCAAAGTGCAAACCATCTCGCTGCAGCTGCTCTGCACCCTCCTGGACCTCCCTAGTTATGCTCTGGTCTTTCTGAAACTGGTCTATGTGCTGTTTCACCTGTTCTGTCCCTACACTTCTTGAGGTGTCTTTGACCCCGTTGACTCTAGGACATCACACTCCCTTTGTCCTTGCAGCCTACTGTTTTGTTGTTGTTGTAGAGATGGAATCTTGCTCTGTCTCCAGGCTGGAGTGCAGTGGTGCGATCTCGGCTCACTGCAACCTCCGCCTCCTGGGTTCAAGCAATTTCCCTTCCTCAGCCTCCCGAGTAGCTAGGACTACAGGCACATGCCACTATGCCCAGCTAATTTTTGTATTTTTAGTAGAGACGGGGTTTCACCATGTTGGCCAAGATGGTCTTGATCTCTTGACCTCATGATCCGCCTGCCTCAACCTCCCAAAGTGTTGGGATTACAGGTGTGAGCCACTGCATCCGGCCACAGCCTACTCTTAGTTCCTTCTTAAGTCATCTTTTCCTGGCCTTGGTTACATAATGCAACCTGTATACGCCAGTGTGCCTTCCCAATCAAGACCAGTGTCTTTCAAACTTTTGTTACCAAGATCTACCATAGGAAGTTTGCTTTTATTTTATTATTATTTTTTTGAGACGGAGTCTCCCTCTGTTGCCCAGGCTGGAGTGCAGTGGTGTGATCTTGGCTCACTGCAACCTCCATCTCCCAGGTTCAAGGGATTCTTCTGCCTCAGCCTCCTGAGTAGCTGGGAATATGGGCGCACCACCAAGCCTGGCTAATTTTTGTAGTTTTAGTAGAGATGAGGTTTCGCCATGTTGGCCAGGCTGCTCTCAAACTCCTGACCTCAGGTGATCCATCCGCCTCAGCCTCCCAAAGTGCTGGGATTATAGGTGTGAGTCACTGCGCCTGGCCAAGAAGTTTGCTTTTAATCCTGAACCAATGCACATACCCAAAAATATTTTTCACTACATTAAGCATCATGAAATAGTTTTTACCATTACTGAGTGCCATGCACTCAATTTTCTTTTATATTCTAGTCCAGCCTATGCTAGCTCATTAATAAATGTTTAAGGTTATAAACCATTGAATTTGATTTCACTACCCATGACTGGGCTTCAACTTGCCTTCTGAGAAACAGTGACCTAGATATAGGTAAGACTTTCTTGAATAATCTTCCTGCCTCTACTCTTCTCTCTAATTTATTTGTCCCGGTAGCAAGAGTGATCTTTTGCAAACCTAAATTAGATCAGGTCTCTCCAGTACTTAAACCCTCCAGAGTCTTTCGTTCACTTGGCATAAAACCCAAACTCCTTATCATAGCACACAAGCTCCTATCTAGAGAGACCCTTTTCCAACTTCGGTTTCTACTGCACTCAACCTGAACCACCCCACTCCAGCCTCAGCAGCCTTCTCCGTTCTGCCAGTGCCTGCTCATCTTGACCATTGACTCTGATGCTTTTTGCCATTCAGTTCTCAGTCCCAAAGTTGTCTCCTCAGAGAGGCCTTCTCTGATCACCCTAGCCATGTCATATCACTGTTTATCAATTTACCCTTTTT
This sequence comes from Mandrillus leucophaeus, assembly GCF_000951045.1. Classification (NCBI taxonomy): domain Eukaryota; kingdom Metazoa; phylum Chordata; class Mammalia; order Primates; family Cercopithecidae; genus Mandrillus; species Mandrillus leucophaeus. Next base: position 636,479 of record NW_012103554.1, read on the forward strand.
CTGTTCCTCTTAGTACTTACTAGCTCCTGAAAGTATTGATTGATTGGCTTGCTTGTTTGCTTTCCAGCCGTCCCACTAGGATATAAGCGCCACAGGAGGGGACTGTCCTAGATTCTGAGGGGAAGATTATCAACTGCACAGGACTTTATCAGGGAGAATTCTTGGGGTCAACACAGCAGGAGGGGGACGGAGAAGCAGGACTGGGCAGAGGGAGACATTGGGCTGTGATATCATCACCACAGATGCCACAGCTCAGCCTACAGGGAGTTCTGAAGATGGGATCAACCTTCAGAACTGTCTAGATTTAGCTAGAGAGCCAAGCCTTTGGATCTCTTGGTGACCAATAATTGGATGTAGAAAGAGGGAGTGATGCTGAGCAAGACCCAGTGTGTCTTCAACTAAGTAAGACCTAGTGGGGATGACAGCTGGATTAGTGAGCGGTGGCAGCATTCCCTGGCTGGAGATGGAGACCCCATCACACCATTTGCCATGCGTTCCAAACCAGCCTTTTCACAACCATCACTCCAGCATGGTGGACAGTACCAGTGCTCAGTAGTTGCCTCTGTTTTGGTGGCTGTTGTTCTCCTGAAACTACCTTTGCAAAGATTATGACAGTGAGATAATCTAGCATGGCTGAGTCCACCTTAATTCTAGCCTCACAGGCTGGCTGTCCTCATTCATTCCTGGGTGTGGGCCAAGCTAACCTTGGGAAGCATTTAGTTTATAGTTTAACTTTGAAGCAAGGATGATAATAGTCCCTCCCTAAAACTGACGCCTTCCTTCTTCCAGGGCTGAAATCCTGATTAATGAAAGGCTACAAGAGTAGGATTATGAGAGGGGCCTGCAATCTGCTAAAATGTAGGCATAGTTTCTATAATCTCTTACTGCTTAGGAGTCATGTGGCCAGAGGTCACAGAATTTGTGACTTCCTCAATTGATCTTAGAGATAATATCACTATTGTAGAACCTAAGATTGAGCTTTTGAGATGTTTTTAAAATGTTTGCATTCTGGCAACTCACCAACCCCATCCAGACTCCTGACTCATGTCTCAGACAGTCCCTTGGCCCCATCAAGAGGCAGACTCAGCATGTGAGGACCATTTCCCACACTCATATGATTTTACCCCCAACCAATCAGCAGCACCCATTTCATAGTCCCCTGCCTGCCTGCCAAATTATTCATAAAAACCCTAGCTTCTGAGTTCTTGGGAAGGCTGTTGTGGGTAATAAACTCTATCTGCCGCATGGCTAACCTCATGTTAATTTAACTCTTTCTTTACTGCAATACTGCCATTTCAGTGAATTGGTTTTCTTGGTGCAGTGGGCAGGAAGAACATGTTGGGCAATTACACTCTGACCTCCCCTCTCTCTTCAGTTTCCTACTTAAGTTCCCATTACCAACCTCAAAGTCAATCTGCTCTTATAATCAGTCTCTCCTGATGCCCACATCTTCCCTTGAATGGGATCCCACTCCCCTACTGCTCGCCAACTTCTAAAATCAAGATCAGACTCTCCCACGACTTTCTTTGGGCCACATTCTAGGATTCCTTGCCCCTTACCCAAAAGCCAATAGCTCTTCATTCTCAGCAGCCACAGGAGGCCCTCGATCACCCAGTTCCTTGTGCTGCCAGAGGTGTTGTTGTTGCTCTAAGGGCAAAAGTTGTGCAGAGCATTTTGATAAAAATCCAAGTGGCTACTTGAGATTTGCTTTCATTAACATCTCATTGCCTATGTGTTCAATCATGATATTGTGCTTTGGTAATATGACAATGACGAATTTGACGATAGAGCCATATTTTCACAGTCTATCCATGCAGGTCCCTTCTGACATTTGTAATACTTAAGCAAAATGAATAACAGGAATGGGCAAGAAGGGGCTGACATCTTGTTTTATAGGCAAGGAACATTACTATTGGCTCAGCACTATTTTTGGTTTTTTTTGGGGGGAAGGTAGTGGTAAAGATATAAAAGAACTAAGAGAAATGGGCCTTGTTTTTAAGAAGTGTGCAATCTGGTTGAGAACTCTTTCTTTTTATATATAATAATAACATTACGTTCATAAAACTTGTTCTATGCACTTTACATATATTAACTCAGTTACTCCTCACTACAACCTTATGGGCTGGGTACTGTTATTGTTCCATTTTACAGAGGAGAAAACTGAGGCACAAAAGAGTTAAGTAATTTGCTTAAGTTCACACCACTGGCAAGTGGCAAATTCAGGACTGAAACACAAGCAGCTTGACCCAGAGCATGCACTACATTACACGATATTGTGTTTCTTCACTAATGATTCCAGACCCTTGAACACCAGTAAGGGAGTTTTAATGTATTAAATAATATATACTTTAACCTTTAAAATTTATAGAAATATTATATATTGATTGTTGAAAATGTGAAAAATGTTGAACAATATAAATAGGAAAATTGAAAATCAAGTATGACTCAGAGATCACCAGTATTAATATTTTGATACATGCTCTAAGTTGTTTTATGCACATTTCTAATACTCATATAGTCCTTTAAAATTTAATATTGTGTTATAGGTTTTATATAAAATTTTGAATGTAAAGTTTTGTAGCTAATGTTATTTTCAATTTACTTATATAATTTCCAATTTATTTCTTCATATTATTGAATATTTCAGAAAACAGAATTTTGCTTTTTAGTAGTCCATCACAATTTATTTAATCATCTTTCTGGCATTGCTGTTTATTGTTGTTTTCAATGTTGTGCTATTATAAGTAGTGCTGAAATGAGCATTTTTATGCAAAAAGCTTTTTTTCATTTCAGACTCTTTGAGGTTTATTTCTAAATTTTTTTTTGTTTAAAATTACCTTTCAAATGATACTTAATGAATATTGGCAATTTTCTTTTCACAAAAGCTGTATCAATTTACATACTCCAGATGCGTATGAAACAAGAAAGACTGCTTTATCTCACTCTTGCCAAACTTGACTATTATGTTTTAATATAATTCCATGAGTCTGGCTGAGTTGGTGTACTGATTAGAGTAATTCAACATGGTATTCTGTTATTAATTTACATTTCTATACTGTTGAGTTTGAACATTTTTTTTCATTAAAAAATTTTGTTTAAGTTTTTTAAGAATAGTAGAGACATGGTCTCACTGTGTTACCCAGGCTGGTCTCAAACGCCTGGGCTCCAGCAATCCTCCTACCTCAGCCTCTCTGAGACCTGAGATGTGCTACAGCTACACCTCTTTTAACAAAGATTCTTATTGACAAAGACTCTCTCTTTGACCACACATGAGTCAGCTCCTCGGGACCCCCTTTTCAACTAAGTCCTGATCTTGGACTCTGCCCTTGGCCTGCTTAGTCCAGTTTTAGCAAGAATCCTGCTGGGTCAGCTTATCTAAGATTCGCCTCTCCATTGAGAGCCATTTTTGTCAATATCTGACCAAATTCTTCAAACTTCATTTTTGGTTTCTGACCATCTTTGATATCTGATCAAATTCCTCTTCCCCACCCTTGATGTCTTGTCATCCTGGCCCGCTTTCCACAAGAATGCCCCTAGCCTTGATGTATCCTCTTAGTAATTTTCCATCTACTGACCCTCCACCCTACTTCGCCTTACTCCAAGGACAAGTATAAATCTCCACTTGTCCTTGTTGTATTTGGAGTTGAGCCCAATCTCTCTCCCCTACAGCAAAACCCCCATTGCAACAGTCCCTTGTGTGAGACAAAGTAGCAAACATAAGAAACCATGTTTGCTCATCTCTGCTTGCCCACATAATTTCACAAAACTCCTGCCTCTGCGATAATGTGCAGCTTTGAAGACAAAACAAGATAGAGCACACGGCCTCCCACATCTCTTCCTTGAGTCACTGTATTCCTTAAAAGATAAATAACCCTAATCCTTGCCTCTTCCTACATAGGAGATAAAATCTGACAGCGTTAGCGATTGTGCCTCTGTAATCTGTAACCAGATGTGCTCTTACACCCAGACTTTGATGTAGTTCTGTGATAATGTGACTTCTGAGCAAGTCTGATGTGCTTTTGTACACTCTGACATCCTGCCACCTCTATATAAGCAGTGGGTTGAAACACTGTTCTGGGAAGTCTAACAGGAATGCTCCTGGGCTATCATCCTTAGTCTCTGTCCTCAAGACTTCTGAATAAAACTAATTTTAATTCTTTAAAACGTTGATTTTGTTTGCTTGTTTAGTTGACACTCGAATAGTCTTCCTTACCATCCAACAAATGTCAGGATGAATTTTTCTGCAACATTGTAGACCACTGCAGGAGGACTGCAGGTTGATGAACACTTTGGAAGCCTGCTTGGTATTACTTTGTAAAGATGAGTATTTGCCTACCCTATGACCACACTTCCTTGCCTAGGACACTCTTCCTAAGTGGTACCAGGACCACTGCAACCACTGTGTGGGGCAAGAAGTTGTGTACTGTGCATTTGGTGTCTTTTACATCATAGATGTCTGGCAGGTATGAACATGGTGGTGATGCAGGATTTTTCTTGACCCCTTTGCTGGATTCACAGAAGGGGTGCCCCATCTACTCAGCCCACTGTGCTCAGCCCCTTGTGGGAGGGAGCATGTGAGCTAGTGAGTGCAGGATCCAGCCCATGGCTCTGGGCACTGACACAGGAGCAAACTCCGTGCAGGGCTCGTGGCCAGACCAGCTATGTCGCCTTGAGGGGAATGCAGCAGTGCCCAGGTGAGGGTGCCTGCAACCCTGAGGCCCAAGAGGGGGCGTTACAGTGCTCTTTTAATTATGCCATCCACAGATAGCAGCATGTTAGTAGATCAATTGGCCCCTTGTATCATTGTGTGGGGCAGCTGCCCTCCACCAGTGAGGGCAAAGGGCAGTGTGACAGCCTTTCTGGGTGCTCGCATTTGGTGCATCCTGAGCTCTTGTTCAGCATCCAAGAAGAATGTGGTCACACAGATAATTGAAGGATAGCGAAGGCAGAGAATTTTACTGAGTGACGAAGATGGCTCTCAATGGAGAGGGGAACTAGAGAGGGGACAGGAAGGGTAGATCATCTTCCCCAAAGTCAGGTTGTCTCTTCCCTGAAGTCAGGTCGTCTCCTCCTCTACTGACTGAGTCTGGGGTCTTTATAGCCACAGGATGGGGAGTGTGTGCTGATTGGTTTGTGAGTATGCAAAAAAGGTTAAAGCAAAGACACCACTCAAAGGTGCACACAACAGCATAGGAAACAATTAGGAAATGGTAGGTATATGCAAAATAGGTGAAGCATGGGGATCAATCAGAGGAAAGCATGCCAAACAGGAAGACAAGTCCTCAATCTTGTCCGAGGATTTAATTTGTAGTTTGGCTTTCAGGCTTTAGATTGTCTTTGTTTGGAGCCAGGGTTTCACCAGGGACCCGCCCCCATCTGCCTAGACATTTGGCTGCCTCCTGTCTTTCTCAGTGGCCTGTCTTGGAGACATACCAAGACTGTCCATGTATGTTGCTTAACCCCTCTGATATGGTTTGGATGTCTGTCCCCTCCATATCTCATGTTGAAATGCGATCCCTAGTGTTACGGGTGGGGCTTAGGGGGAGGTATTGGATCATGGGGATGGATCCCTCATGAATGGCTTATCACCATTGCATTGGTGATGAGTGAGTTCTTGCTCAGTTATTTCACATGAGATCTGGCTGTTTATGAGTCTGGGACCTCCTCTTTCTTTCTCTTGCTCCTGCTCTCACCACATGACACAGTGGCTCCCCATCGCCTTCTGCCATGACTGTAAGCTTCCTGAGGCCCTTACCAGAAGCTAAGCAGATGTTGGTGCCATGCTTCTCATGCAGCCTGCAGAACTGTGAGACAATTAAACCTCTTTTATAAATTACCTAGTCTCAGATATTTCTTTATAGCAACACAAGAACAGCCTAATACACTCTTCAGGCCTCAATTTCTTTAATAAAATAGGGACAGTAAGAGTGCCCGCTGTGGGGCTTGAGTGGGATTGTTACCACCTTTCCCTCTGCTCCTCAGAGTTCAGATGTAGACCCAGAAGTTAGATGGATCAACCCAAATTACTAGTTTCATTACTGGGAAAAGTCAATTGAAGAATGCAGGTGGATTTGGGGGTAGAATCGGGCTTCCCACTTGTTCCTCCTCACAACTACCACTGTCTTATTCCATCTCTCTCATCCCCCAACTCAACCAATTCTGCTCCAGTAGGCTTACTCCTGGGAGGAACAAATGATTCGTGCATCTGGACAGGCCTCGAGGAAATAGAGATTGCAGAGGGACGAGAGTCCTGCAGGAGTCTTCTGCGAAGCAGTGAGCAAGGGGAGGTTGAGAGAAAGGACTGGGAGCCAGTGGACATCTCTTTCTTTCTAGGTGGGAATGTAAGGAGTAAGGAAGGAAAATGCTTCTTGACATCTACCTTGTAGATCTGAAGTGAGTATTAAATGGTGTCAAGTGAGTATCACAGTGCCTGACAGAGGAAATACTTATGAAAACATGAGTTATGATTTTATAATTATCATTACAGTAGGCTAAGCAAAGCCAGCCAGTGTCTCCCTCAGTTGACTTTGCAAATCTCTGTTCCAATCCACTCCAAAATGATTTAAAATTAAGATACAGGCCATCTGATTTTTAAAAATTTTCAGTTCTTATAGTGCATTTCATTATAATAGTGGGTCTATTATATACTTAATTCTTAATTTTTGACCAGAATTTCAAGAACAAGAACACAAGAGTGAGTTTTTCCCCCTTCTTTCTTTCCTTTCTTCTTTCTTTCTTTTGTATGTTGATTTCTGATTTTAATAAAATTGCTTCTTGTGTTTTATCAGAAACAATGTTGATTGAGTTTAAGATAGATTTTTAAAATTACTGGCTGCTAAAGAAGTTTCTAAAAATCAGAGTGGGTGTTAAATATCAGATAACTTCTGGAAATCTTTGGACATTATTATATAATTTAAAAATTTGACCAACAGTTGTAATATATTACAGGTTGAACATCTCTATCTGAAATGCCTCTTACCAGAAATGTTCTGGAATTTTTATTTTTAGGGGGTTTGAAAGTTTTTTGTTATAGATGAGCACCCTAATTTGAAAGTCTAAACTCTGAAATTCTCCAATGAGCATTCTCTTTGAGTGTCATGTTGGTTCTCAAAAAGTTTCAGATTTTCGAGTATTTTCAATTTTCGATTTTCAAATTAGGGATTCTCAACCTGTAACAGGTTTCTTCTTATTTAATTATCCTGTATCCTTTGAGTAAATCTTATTTGACTGTAGAAGATACATTTTAAACACACTAATAAATGAAATGGCCAATTCTTTTTGTAAAATTTGTGAGTAGGACTCATAAATGAGACTAATTTTTATTTTCTGGTCTGCTATCTTTGTTAACATTTTAAAATAAGATTATACTATTTTGCTCAATAAATTGGGAAGCTTTTCATGGTTATATATACTCTGAAACTTTATATTTAGCCTGAGTAATACCTGTTCTTTGAATCTTTGAAAAGTTCACCATCTGAGCTGGGATACTTTTATTCACATAAAATGATTTGATGTTTGTAATTTTGTTAACCATAGTCACTGATT
>NW_012103554.1:645395-646389 GCF_000951045.1 Mandrillus leucophaeus
TTGGAGAGGGTGGGATATAACCTTTAATTCCCACTCCATAGTCCTCCATATTGGGACCATGTCACTTCCACCACCACCGATTTTTTTTTTTTTTTTTAATTTTACTTTAAGTTCTGGGACACATGTGCAGAACGTGCAGGTTTGTTACGTAGGTATACATGTGCCATGGTGGTTTGCGGCACCCATCAACCCATCATCTAGGTTTTAAGCCCCGCATGCATTAGGTATTTGTCCTAATGCTCTCCCTCTCCTTGCCCCCCACCCACTGACCAGCGCCAGTGTGTGATGTTCTCCTCCCTGTGTCCATGTGTTCTCACTGGTCACCTCCCACTTACAGTGGAAACATGCGGTGTTTGGTTTTCTGTTCCTGTGTTAGTTTGCTGAGAATGACGGTTTCCATCTTCATCCATGTCCCTGCAAAATACACGAACTCATTCTTTTTTATGGCCACATAGTATTCCATGGCACCACTGCCAAATTTTATGCAAACAGTTCCTCTTCCCAGTCCCACAGTTTTCTTTCCAAATAAGACCCCCGTTAGCTTTCATTTGAACTGCTGCAATGGTTCTTTGACTCACCTTCCTGCCACAGCTTTTATTGGCCCCTGATTTTGTGACCAGATTATTTTACCTTAGAATAGTTTTAAAAACATCACTTCCATTCTTTATTGAAGCTTTGAATATCCATTTACTGGGAGTTTATTATGTGCAAGACACTGTACACATTTCTGTTGTTTTAAACCATAGAGTTTACAATACTCTGTCCCAGCAGCTCCAGCAAACTAATGCAATCGGGTATCTTCTTAAATGCTAAGCAGCCAATGCCCTTGTCAAGAGCCATCTTGTTTTCCAAAAATGATGTCCCAATAAATTATTCTTAGAGGAAAAATAAGAGTGATAAAATAATTACTAGCTCTGATGATTTTTTTTATTTGCAGAAAAGCAAAATGGTGCTTTATTAAGACACCATGTAAGAACAATTTTCAATAATTGTT
>NW_012103554.1:651259-674810 GCF_000951045.1 Mandrillus leucophaeus
GGGTTCACGTCATTCTCCTGCCTCAGCATCCCGAGTAACTGGGACTACAGGCGCCCACCACCATGCCCAGCTAGTTGTTTTTGTATTTTTAGTAGAGACAGGGTTTCACTGTGTTAGCCAGGATGGTCTTGATCTCCTGACCTCGTGATCCGCGTGCCTCGGCCTCCCAAAGTGCTGGGATTACAAATGTGAGCCACTGCGCCTGGCCGGTCACTAATTTTTTGTTAGTTTTGGAACTTTGTTTGTTTTAGGGAAATTATTCCAGATTATCTGGGTGGTCCCAGTGTAATCAGGAGAGAGCCCTGCCTCTTAGTTGACACCTTGATTTTGGACTTTCAGCCTCCAGAACTGTGAGAGAATAATACATTTCTGTGTTTTAAACTATCTAGACTCTGATACTATGTTACAGCAGCCCTGGGAAACTAACGTAATCAGGCATCTCCTTAAATGCCAAGCAACAAATGCCTTTATTGAGAGACACCTTGTAGTCTCAGATACTTGGGAGGCTGAAGTGGGAGGATTGCTTGAGCCCAAGAGTTTGTGGCTGCAGTGAGCTATGCTTGCACCACTGTACTCCAGCCTGGGTGACAGAATGAGACCCTATCTCTCTCTTAAAGAAAACTATCTTGTTTTGTAAAAATTAAGTCTCCATAAGAAGCGAATATACTATCGATAACTCTTACATAATACTGCTCCGGAATATGACATTTTCCTATCAAAAACATTTGTGACTAATACCACTACAGAGTTTCTATCCTCTTTTCTTGAATGCGTGTCATGTTGTTTGTGGTTAAGCTTTTTCATATAAAGGCATTGATTTCAAAAGATCATATAATATGGTGGTTGGAGAACTTCCATAATTTTTATTTTTTAGGCCCCTACGCAAGACCAAAGCAGCACTGTTCAGATATTTTTAGGTAAGGAAAAGAAACACTTAGAAAATCCCTCAACCTCAAAATTAATGCTTTGATTGGAACAGAGGTATAGACTCACTTGAATTACGTTCCAGAACCAACTTCAACTTTCTGAGACCCGTATTTTCTTTTGAGCGTTTTTTCCTGAGAGCTCTTCTATGAAGAGCCTCTCCCCAAACCCATCACGGCTCCACTTGAATGCTCATCATGTTGAATAGTACATACAGCCGGGGAAATCCAAAACCCTTTCCGCAAGGAAAGTAAGGAGTAAGGAAAGTAAGGACGGGAATACGTGATTTGCTTGGAGAGGGTGGGATATAACCTTTAATTCCCACTCCATAGTCCTCCATATTGGGACCATGTCACTTCCACCACCACCGATTTTTTTTTTTTTTTAAATTTTACTTTAAGTTCTGGGACACATGTGCAGAACGTGCAGGTTTGTTACGTAGGTATACATGTGCCATGGTGGTTTGCGGCACCCATCAACCCATCATCTAGGTTTTAAGCCCCGCATGCATTAGGTATTTGTCCTAATGCTCTCCCTCTCCTTGCCCCCCACCCACTGACCAGCGCCAGTGTGTGATGTTCTCCTCCCTGTGTCCATGTGTTCTCACTGGTCACCTCCCACTTACAGTGGAAACATGCGGTGTTTGGTTTTCTGTTCCTGTGTTAGTTTGCTGAGAATGACGGTTTCCATCTTCATCCATGTCCCTGCAAAATACACGAACTCATTCTTTTTTATGGCCACATAGTATTCCATGGCACCACTGCCAAATTTTATGCAAACAGTTCCTCTTCCCAGTCCCACAGTTTTCTTTCCAAATAAGACCCCCGTTAGCTTTCATTTGAACTGCTGCAATGGTTCTTTGACTCACCTTCCTGCCACAGCTTTTATTGGCCCCTGATTTTGTGACCAGATTATTTTACCTTAGAATAGTTTTAAAAACATCACTTCCATTCTTTATTGAAGCTTTGAATATCCATTTACTGGGAGTTTATTATGTGCAAGACACTGTACACATTTCTGTTGTTTTAAACCATAGAGTTTACAATACTCTGTCCCAGCAGCTCCAGCAAACTAATGCAATCGGGTATCTTCTTAAATGCTAAGCAGCCAATGCCCTTGTCAAGAGCCATCTTGTTTTCCAAAAATGATGTCCCAATAAATTATTCTTAGAGGAAAAATAAGAGTGATAAATAATTACTAGCTCTGATGATTTTTTTTATTTGCAGAAAAGCAAAATGGTGCTTTATTAAGACACCATGTAAGAACAATTTTCAATAATTGTTTTATTTTTAGAATAATTTGCTTTTCTGGGTGATGTAGGGGCTTGGGTTTGGAGAATCTGAATTTGGAATAAAGTAGGGCATGTGAGAAAGAGCCTTTCCTGTAGCTCAGTGGCTCTCAAACTTTAGCCAGCATCAGAGTCACTTTAGGGCGGTTGAAATACAGATTGTAGGGTCATGGTCCTACAGTTTCTGATTCAGGAAGCCTGGAGTGAGGCCTGGGAACCTGCATTTTATCAAGTTCCCAGGTGCTGCCAATGCTCTGTCCAGGACCACACTCTGAGGACTCCGGCTCTGACTCACTCACTGTGCCTGGGCCACGGTAGGTAGTTCTTCATTTGCTTTTCTTTTCAGAGCAGTGGAGTTTCTTACAAGATGCCTCATCCTGAGAATTCATTGGGCTAATGTAGATAAAGAGTTAATACAGTGCTGGCACACAGTAGGTAATACATGATAAATGTCAGCATCGTAAACCCTCTGAGCAATTAGCTGTATGATAAATACCCTTGGTGGGTTGATATAAGTGAGCATAAGGCCAATTAAGTTTTAAAGCATTTGTGAATTCCTTAGGTTTTCCCAGCTTCACATTGGAACAGAGATAAGATCATGGAGTATAACACAGACACATCCTATTTCAAGTCTTCAACTTGAACTTGCTAAATGAGCAGTTGATTTAAATGTTTGACACCAGTTGGCTTGTGTGAGTGGATAGAACAGTTACCTCACTCAATGCCCCAAGAATTCTCTTTTGTGGAAAGTTTTTCAAACACATTTGGCTTCTTTGGTGAATATATATTCGAAAAGCAAAAAGGAAAATGAACACAGGGATCATTAGATTTAACGTCAGCATTGAGAGTTAAAAATAACCTGTGTGTCTTGGGGAGTTGTGTCTTCTAGAATAGTACTATTCAAAATGTGGTCTGCAGATGGGGCTTCTGAACATGACTCTTGGTTACCAGTCCCAAATGAGGTAAGAAACATGTACTAGAATGTAAATTCAGGGACACCAACCACATCACTGTACACACTGTTTAGTTCCACTGGCCTTTATAAAAGGAAAGTATTGTCCCCCTCCCATAAGGGGGAGGGGGACAAGACTGGGGGACAAGACTTTCCTGAGGAAGGAAGCTGCATTGATTACATCCTGGCACAAGCTCCTTTCCGGACTGGCACCTTGAGCAGCACTGTCCCAGAAGACAATGAGTTCAAGACTACGTAAAAGCTTCGAATCCTCTGTGGGCCCTGTCCCCTCTTAGCCTAAATCAGGGACTCCGTGTGTGTGTGATTCTGTCGTCAGCCCACAGTTTAACAAAAAGAGGCTCTCTTAAAAAAAAAGTTTACTTAGGGATTAGGAAATTGCAAGGTAATACGCATACCATAATAAGCTATGTTCATATTCGGGGAGGTAAGGGAAAATCATTTCTTTCTTTTATTATTAGTATCTTTTAATTTTATTCATTTATTATTATTTTCCCTTACCTCCCCGAATATGAACATAGCTTATTATGGCATGCATATTTTATTTTGAAATAAAATAACTATGTCAAAATTTTGAGATAATTATCCTTGGCGACAAGGACCAATAATAAGAATGACGCCAGTTCATGATTGGGCAGGTAGTTGCTGGGCAGATGTCCTCCCAGAAGTGTTAGGTTGTGGTGACCTTTGTGTGAGATTAGGGTTTTTGCGATCTTTTGGGAGAGTTCTGACGCCTGCTACAACATGGATGAACCTCGAGGCCATTATGCTAAGTGAAATAAGCTGGTGACAAAAGGACCAATGCTGTGTAGTTTCACGATACGAAGTGCCCAGAGTCATCAAATTCACAGAGACAGAAAGCAGTCTGGAGGTTACCTGGGGCTGGTGGAGGGTGAATGGGGTTATTTATTTAATAGGTCTCAAGTTTCTATTGCATAGTGAAGAAGGTTTGGAAATACTGGTGATGGTTGCACAACATTGTGAATGTAACTGTAATGCCACCAACTGTACCCTTACAAGTGGTTAAGAGGGTCAATTTTATGCTATATATAGTTTACCACAATAAAAAATACAAAAGTGCATGTTGATATATGCATCTACTATTTACCCCCCAAAATTTTCAAAATATATATTTTTAGAAATTTAAATGCATGCTAGTTGAAAAAAATCAAATTATATAAGTGAGAGAGGCCTGAGATAGGCAACAACCCTCCTCCCCTTCCCCTAGTCTCCAAAAACGCAAGGGAACAAATATCCCAAGAGACTTGGAAACTACTCCCAAGCGGCATGGAGATTGGTTGATGATGGACCAGCCAGAAGGGCCCTGTGATCTGGGTTTGGAGGATGCAGAGGTGGTGGGAGGCAGAATATGCCTGGGTGTAGGTGCAGCCTGCACACTGCCTGTTGCCTAAGACCACCGGGACTAGACCCTTCCATGGGACCCGCCAAGATGGGGCCACACCAAGACCTGCCTCTCTCTCTCCCAGTACCAGGACACACTGTGGGCACCCAGGGAAATGGAAGGGCAAGAGAGAGAAAATGCTATTTGTCTCTGTATCAAAACAGAGGGATAAGATTGTCATTTATTTATTTATTTATTTATTTATTTATTTATTTATTTATTTATTATTTGAGGCAGTGTCTTAGTTTGTTCTCACACTGCTATAAAGATACTACCTGAGACTGGGTAATTTTATGGGGTGGGGGGGAAGTGCAACACTTTTAAACCATCAGATCTCACGAGAGCTCACTCACTGTGATGAGAACAGCCTGGGGAAACTGCCCCCATGATCCAGTCACCTCCCCCCAGCTCCCTCCCTGACACATGGGGATTACAAGTCGAGATAAGATTTGGGTGAGTGCACAGAGCCAAACGATATCAGACATATCAGACAGGATCTTGCTCTGTCACTCAGGCTGGAGTGCAGTGCTGCCATCATAGCTCACTGAAGCCTCAAACACTTGAGCTCAAGTGATCCTCCCACTTAGCCTCCCGAGTAGCTATGGGCCACCATGCATGGCTAATTTGTTAATTTTTTATTTTTTGGTAGCAATGAGGTCTTGCTATGTTGACAGGCTGGTCTCAAACTCCTGGCCTCAAGTGATCATCCTGCCTCGGCCTCCCAAATCACTGCGATTACAGGCATGAGCCCCCATGCCTAGCCAAAATTGTCTTGATAGCAAAATTAAATTTTCTGTCATCAGTGGAAATGAAATGATTAAACCAGACAACGAATCTGAAGTGAGTAATGAAACACAACCGGTGTGAAAGTATCTCATACCATCTTCCAACGCATCCATCCTCAGCACTCCTCCCTTTTCCTCACTTGATGAGGAAACATGTTGCAGAAACAAACTAACCAGGGTACTTTAGAGCTACCCAAAGTAGAGAGATAGTTGGGCCTTCCCCAAGTCAGCAGTGTGGCATGACACTATGCCGCCAACCACAGCTCTGCTGCTAAAATAAAACCAAATGGAAACTTTGATATTAGCAGAGGCCTTTACCATCAAGGTTGGTGGGGAACACAAGGCATTTGCTATCTTGACTTGACCATGAAAGAGAGGCCTGGCCATGGAGATGGGATTGGATATGGAGAACTGGGGGTCTGGCTCAGGTGAGCATTGTGGGAATCCACATCAAGAAGGAGGCAGGGATAGTATCGTGGAAATCCAAGAGTGAGAGTGCTGGGAAGGATGCACTTCACTGGCCCTGCAGGTGCTTTGGAATACAAAGCAGTGTGGGCACCAGAGCTCCAGGGCTGTGTGCCTCCCCTCCTGGCATCACCATGACCTGCCCTGCCCCTCTCCACTACCTGTTCCTGCCACCCTTTGCCCCCTGGTAGCAGCTGCCAATTCTTTTCCTTTATGCTATATGCATTTTTAAACCTCTTTTCTGTATTTCTCCTAAGCTAAGCTGGAGCCACACAATGCCAAGTACCTGTACCTCCTACATCAGTGCAGGAAACCTGCACCTCCCACTTTCCATTCCCCAACCAGGCCGGTGTGGCACCAATGGGCTCTGGCCAAGGACTCTGGCCTGCTATGAAGAAGTGAACAACAGGGGAGCCATTCCAAGGGGATACACACAGGGCCTATTTCTGCCCATTTATCTGACACTGACCCTCGGCCTATTTGTACTTCATTTTCTTCATTTGAAAAATGAAGATACTAATGGGATCTATTGCACAGGGTTGTTGTGAGGTACATATGAGTAAATATGCGTAAGTGCTAAGAAGGGAACCTGGTACCACGTGGTGTGTGCTTGATGTGTCCCCAGTTCTCAACCTGTCACTGTTTCCTCCCCACATTCCATTTAGGGTGAAGAAAACATTTACCAGCATGACCTACAGAGACCTGCCTCATCTGGCACTTTCCTACTTCTCTGGCTCCCTGCATCCCCTGTTTACGCCCTCCTGAAATCCTCAGCTCCTGTCAATCCTCTCTACAGGTACCTGTTCCTTCCAAGGCATAGGTCTTTGCCCACACCTGGAACAGGAATTAAAAGAAATTTTAAAATATGTAAGCAAAAGCTCAGTTGTATGTAAGAAAAACCAATTCCCCCTGAGGAAGAGAAAGAGCTGAAGTCCTTTAAAAATTGACTGCCTGTTTTTCTGAGGCTAGTGAGTCTTATCTCTCCCTCTCCTGGGCATTGTGAAGACCCTGTTTCTCTAGCTGTGCAGCTGCAAGGTCACTAGACAGATAAACTCAAGTCATAAAACGTGTTGTTCCTTGAAAAGTAAGAAATAATGTAATGCATGTCTTAATTGAATAACTCTCTTTGTTTCTCACTTCTGTAATATGCTTCCCCCTGCACAAATCTTCCCCCACCCCACAAAATGCTTAAAAGGTAGCTTGACTCTTTGTTCGGAGCTCAGTCCTTTGGATGTTAATCCGACTGGTTTGGTGCACCTAAGTAATTAAGTAATTCCTCCTCAACCCCTCAGTCTCTCAGATTCCTCAATTATCCTGCTGCACACCGTGACCTCTGCCTGGAAGGCTCTCTCCTCCCCCATGACTGATTCCCACTCACAGCTCCAACCTCAACTCAGCCATTCCTTCCTCTGGGAAGCCTCTGATTTCACCAACTCAGCCCAGTCATGCTCCAGTCAGCTCCCTAGCAGCTCATTGGGAAGTTGGAATGTGGCCTTAGTATGTGAGATTCGATCTGCTTGTCTCTCTGTGGCTCTGGGCTCCATGAGGCATGTGCAGCCCCTACTGCCCTCTGGTCTATGTCTGGCCCCAAATGCAATGCCTTTTGCATGGATCCCCAAAAAATATATGTTGAATAAATGAGTGAATGAATGAATGAAGGAATGCATGGTCACTTTGCTTTTCTTCTCTGTCTTGAACCAAGCAATTGAGAGCAAGAATCTTTTCTTTCCCATTGTGAGTCACCAAACATGATAGAAATCCACCCTCGGGCATGGTTGTCCTTATGTTTCTGCTCCTCTGGGGCTCTCAATGGCTTCAGAATCCCCTGCAGACTCATTCTGCTGGGCACGTGGTCTGAAATCCAAGAGACTCAGGCAATACTCTAATTAGCCGGCCAGCTGCTGCATGCCATAGCTGTTGGTATTCCCTTCTGAGATGGGGGTGCCTCCCAGATTTCACCCACCAGTGCACTGTAACCAATTTCCACCACCCCATTTTTCCTGGGCTTAATCCCGTTCCTGACACTGATATGAATTGTGCTTTTGTAGTTACAGGCATAGAGGATCTTTCTGATTCTTCAGTGGTAAGGAGACACATGGGTTGAAACCAAGCCAGGCCTGGGACCTCCTAGGAGCAGAGGCAGTTGCCACCCGTGGCCCCTCACCTTGTCTTTCCCCTGGGCTGTGAGGTGTTGCTGCCTCACAGACCTTGCTTCTCTCTGCACATTTGTTCTGCTCTTCTCTTGCTATGGAGTGGTTCCTTTAGTCTGTGTTTTCAGTGGGATGTAAAGAGAAGCTGGGCCCCAACACAGGCTCTGCCATTTTCAGCTGCCTGTGTGGGGTTGGATCACATGGACTGGACATGTCCCCTCTGACACCCTTTCAGCAGGCACAGGGGAGGGCACTTTCCTGTACAGAAGCTGTCGGCATGGCAGGCAGCACCACCAAATTCAGTGGTCTGTGGAGGCCAGTGCTTCCATAATAAACTTTGCTTATTATCTTTTACAGAGTTCTCTGGAGTTGGAGAACCAGGATGACATACATTTTAAAAAACAGCTGTCTATCACAAAAAGGAGTATTACAATATATGATACAATAAAACCATCAAAATGACTATTCAAATAAATAACACATATTCAATTTATTAAATAGATAATATATTTACAACAGCTCAAAATTCTGAAATTATGGAATAGTATTCAGTAGAAATTCTCTCACCCTTGTCCCCCATCTATCCAGTTTCCACACTCCCTCCAAAACAAGTAACCACTGTTTTTTTTAACTCCTTATTTTGAAATAATATAGACTCCCAAGAAATTGCAAAATTAATAAGGAGAATTCCTGATATAACCACTCTTTAAAGTTTAGAGTATACTCTTCCAGGAAATACATATATAAGCTTGTATAAATGTATCATATTTTCCACTCTGTTTTATTCAAATGGCATCATGTTATACATACTTTTGCACCTTGATGCTAAAGACTGAATATGTCTTGGCAAAATTCATATGTTGGAGCCTTAACCCCCAATACAATGGTATTTGGAGATTGGGCCTTTGGGAGGTGAACAGGTGATGAGAGTGGAGCCCTCATTAATGAGATTAGTGGTCTTATAAGAAAAAAGATGAGAGAGATGGTCTATTTCCACCATCCACCATGTGAGGTTACAGCAAGAAGGTACCTGTTGGCAAATCAAGAGGGGAGCCCTCACTAGGAGCTGATTTGCCAGCACCTTAATTTTGGACTTCTCAACCTCCAGAACTATGATAAATAAATTTCTTTCTTTCTTTTTTTTTGTGAGGGAGTTTCACTCTTGTGGCCCAGGCTACAGTGCAATGGCACAATCTCGGCTCACTGCAACCTCCACCTCCTGGATTCAAGTTATTTTCCTGCCTCAGCCTCCTGAGTAGCTGAGATTGCAGGCATGTGCCACCATGCCCAGCTAATTTTTATATTTTTAGTAGAGATAAGGTTTCATCATATTGGCCAGGCTGGTCTCGAACTCCTGACCTGAAGTGATCCACCCCTCTCAGTCTCCCAAAGTGCCGGGATTACAGGCATGAGCCACCACACCTGGCGGAGAAATAAATTTCTATTGTTTAAGCCACCTGGTCCATAGTATTTTTGTTATTTCAGCCATAACTGACTAAGGCACTTGCTAAAACAGACAGACAAACAAATGAAAAGCCTTACTGAATTTATTACATAAATAATCAAGTGGTCACTTTAATTTTTTGTGTCACTTTTCCTGGATCAAAGTCTTTCTCTGATGCAAAACATGATATTCTCTTTACTCCATATATTAACTCAGGTATCATAAAAAAAAAAAAAATCAAAACCGTAGGGCTGTTTTCACAAACATGCCATTTAAAATGCATGGTGCCAAACCTCTTTCCTGAATATTTTATTCCAGCAGATCTGAGTTGGTGTGCAGAAATCTATTAAAAAAAAAAAAGTTCTTCAGGTGATCGAGCTAGATCTAGCACATGGAAGTTCTTACTCAGATTCTGGCAATTGTTGTCTAAGAATATATTGATAGAGTACCTACTTTTAAAAAGTGAATGCACTGGTGCATGACCAAAGCCACAACACCCCACACATGTGACTGTGATCTTTGCTCCTTTGCAAAGTCCTCATAGAGTTGAAGAGTTCTGCACTTTGTTCCTTCCCTGGCACACCTCTCTCTGCATTCCTTCCATCTCCTGACATTCTCCACTCCTGTCTCTGTGTTTTAAAACCGGTGTAGGAAGTGTGCATGCTTGTGGCATCAGACTCCAGGCCATGTTTTTCCTGACTCCCATCTTGGTAGCCATTCTCTGCATTTTGGTTGTGTGGATCTTTAAAAATGCTGATAGACACATGGAGAAAAAGAAGGGGGAGCCTAGAGCCATGGCTGAGGCTCGCCCCTGGGTGGATGAAGACTTAAAAGACAGCAGTGACCTGCACCAAGCAGAAGAAGGTAAATATACCAGCTATGCTGCTTAGCTTCGCTGTCGTATGTGTTGATGATGAGTGTGAGTCAATGCCAGGGCTTATGGAGAGGAATAAACACACACAGGCCAGCTTTAGCATCAACCTCTATTCTGCTAATGAATCAATGCCTGGCACAGACAGATCATCTATCCCCAGTGATGAGCTTGTCACCTGCTGGGACCAACCCTTTTTTATTTTGGATACTCAGTGAAAACACTGTTGAGAGGCTAAAGTTTTCCCTGGCTCCAATTCTATTCTGGTTGTTAAAATCTTTCTGCAGGGATTCATCCCAGGTTGGCAGTGGGCAGGGTCTAAGTGGCCAGGTTTTGATCAGGAACTTTGAAATCTACCAAGTGTCATCACCTAGGAGGCTGCCACCTTTCCCTGTGCCAGGCCCTGGAAATGAAGGACTGGGGTGGCCTTTGTCCTCAACACACTGAATGTCCAATTCAGCTGCCAAGGTGATACACGAGAATCAGAGAGAGTAACAGACAGACCCGGTGGAACTGATTCTAAGGTGTTTAGAGCAGGCCTGGGAGTTTGACAGTGCAGTCAGGGAAAGGACAAACTGGGTTGGGAGGATGAATAGGGTACAAATAGCAAGTGCTGGGAGGCCTGTCAGGCAACAAGGGGCAGAAGAAGCAGGAGCACCGGGAGGCCTGGGGTGGGGGTAACAGAGGAAGTGGAGAATCGAGGGCGGAGGGAAGGGGTAAGAATGGAAGTGGAGAATTGAGGGTGGGAGGGTTACGGCCACCTTGAGAAGAAGAGGTGATGAAGGAGGCAGGTATGAAGAGAGAGACTGTGGAAGAGGCTTGAGCCATCAGTGTTTGAGAAGCTTTGTCTGGGATGGGTTTGATTTGGAAGAGGCTCTGTGATCTTCAGCTGGGCTAATGATGCCCCTATCCCCAAACAGAGTCTATCTGGACATGTGAGTGTGTGTGAGTGTGTGTGTGTTCATGAATGTGCATGTATGTGTGCATGTAGTGTGTGTGTGTGCATAAGAGTGTATGTGTGTGTGCGTGTGTGTGAGTGTGCATGTGGGTGTTCATTAATGTGCATGTGTGAGTGTGTGTACATGAGAGTGTGGATGAGTGTGAGTGTGCATGTGCATGTATATGTGTGCGTGCATTAATGTGTGTGAGCATGCATGAGTGTGTGTGTGTATGCGTGTGTTTGTGAGAGCATGTGTGCGTGAGTGTGTGTCCTAATCTCAGTTCTGGGGCACAGGGTGTCCAGCTGGCCCTCAGTGCTAGGAGCCTGTAGTGCTGAATGCACTGCACAGGAGTCTAGCCCCTCAGCAGGGCTGCCTCTTGCTCTCCTACATTGAAAGCTCTTCCACTCAGAACATCAGTTCTACCCAGCAGAGAAGCACTTTTAATCCAGGGGACATCTGCTGTGAAGCTGGGTAATGGTTTGTGCTGGTAAGGATGGCCCGGATGGTGGGGGCAGTGGGAATGCAGTGGAAGGGGTGGATCAGAGTGAAGTTAATGGAAGAGCAACAGGGTTTGCTAATAAATTGGATATTGGGAAAAGGTGGAGAGAGGGAGACTTGGAAGCTGGAAGCTATTATAAGTGGGTGAGGGAACGAGGATCCAGCTTAAAGGGGAAGATGTTGAGTTCCATCAAGGACATGTTTTATTTCAGATGACAGTGACACACCTGAGCAGAAAAGGGAGAGAGAGAGCGGTCTAGGTTAGGGGCCCAGGCCACAGATACTGACTGGAGAGTCACCAGTATGGGGAAGATACTTGGAACCTGGGCAACTAATGAATCCACAAAGAGAGCATTGCTAGAGAGAAGGGTGAGGATAGAACTTGGGGGACACGTGCAGTTAAGAGGAACTATGGAAGAGAAATGTACTAGAGAAAGGGAGAAGCTGTGGGAAAGGGAGCTCTGGGATCATAACAGTAACAAGCCCTTATATATTAATAGCACTTACTGTATGCAATCAGAGTCATATTTTATGTGTAGTAAATAGTTTCATCTTCGTGACAGTACAATGATTCGAATAGGTAGGCACTATTAGAATCCCAATATTATAGATAAGGAAACTGAGGCTCCAATAGGGTAAGCCTAGGAAGGTGATTGCAGAGTCAGGACCCAAGCAGTCTGGCTGTAGGGTCCAGACATATAGCTGTTTGATGGGCTGCCTCTCCCCTGGGAGAATGACCTAGAATGGAGGAGGCAGGAGATAACCAGCAGGGACAAACATTAAATGAGAGACCAGAAAGAGTGTGCATTGAGGAAAGGCCACTGGATTTGAAGACCCAAGAGGTCTGAGGACACAAGAGAGCTTGGGCAGGCTGTTGAGGGTCAGGTCCTGGGGCTGGGTCTGGAGGCTGGGAACATTGAGCAGAACTGGAGGGCCATTCTCTGGCTCTCTGCCTGATCACTTACTTTTGCAAAGTGCTTTGTCTCTTCATTCTCTGTTCCCTTCCATCCTCATCCTTCTCTTATCTTTATGCAGAGGAATGAAACGGACAGCCTTAGTGTCCTCCTTAGCAGCTGGGGCAAAGACTGCCCTGAGTGTGGCGTCCACAGATCTTTTGTATGGGGATTCTAATAGTGCCTACTTCATTGTATTGTCATGAAGATGAAATGATTTACTCCTCATCTCTTATGTTGTTTACATAAGTGGTGCATGCTAAGGTCACACAGGTGGCTGGTGAGAACCAATGCTTAAACCCAGGCTTCTCAGCTCCCAAGTCCCTGCTCTCAGTCACAGGGTGGTGGACATGATCTACGTGGGGATCTTACTCTAGGTCCAGAAGGGATTGAGAAGGAGCTAACTGGAGAAGAGAACAGACTCCTTTACTTAAGAAACATGGAGATGGTGTTGTTGACTGGAAATAGATACTAGATTCAAGCCATTTTTAATATTAACAAGACACTTAATGGTAAAATAAGTATTGTAGGACATTCTAGCATGAGTTAAGGAAAATATGGGTACCAATCTAACCTCCTGCAGCTCTGATTCACAAATAATTCCTACTCTATGTTCACAGGTCAGGGAATTGGCATCTGTATGTAGGGGTGGGGTAGGGGGATGGAGATAGAACATTGTGTGTCCATGCTTACTAGACATGTGTATGTGTGTGCAGGGGGGTGGGGAGTGGTGAAGGAACATGGTGTGTCCATGCTTATCAGACATTGTGTGTGGGTGGGTTGGGGGTGGTGAGGGAACATTGAATGTCCATGCTTATTAGACATGTGTGTGGGTGGATGGGTTGGGGGGTGGTGAGAGAACATTGTGTGTCCATGCTTATTAGATGTAAAGTATAGTCTTCCTCTGCAAACGAGCCAAACTTGGTGTCCTGTTAATACCTTGTTTGTCTACAGTTAGGGTCCAAGAAAGAAGAGTTGCTAAAGTTTATCTCAAAGAAATAAATCTCAGATTGTCCCAATAAAATGAATTGAAAATCCTACCTACAAATCCTCTAGTTAGGCCCAGAATCATAGAAGTTCATAGAAACGGGAAAAGAAGAAAAAAGAAATACATCTCATTAAGATGAATCTGTTTTAATGTTAGTGGGGGATTCTTCTGTACTTAGCTTCATTGGCCATCCAAAAGCTATTATTCTAATTGAAGTCACTAACTGAATAATAAGTGACCCATCTTGTCCAGTCTTTTCTAAGAAAGGCCTGAGTTAATTTTTTTATCCCGTGTGGGTAACACTTGAGAACAAAAATGTTCCTACAAACTTGAGAAACAGATTGTTATGTGCCCATAATAACAAGTAGCTTTCAGAACTGGTTCCAAGCCTGAGAAGTGAATCAATGACAACTCATTTCAGAATAAACTTGGCAAGCTAACCAATCAGTGTCAGCCTCATGCTTCTGAAAGTCAGCCAACCAGGAGTGGACTCATTCCCAGGGCCAGCTCCTCTGAGTGTCAAGAGTCTCAACCAAATGACACTGATCCTACAAATGATATGTCACTCGCACCCCTGAAAGTCCACCAGTTCCTGAACTTCATGCTTCCCAATCAAGTAGCGTACTAGGGCTAGTCTCTGGGGATTAGCAAGGACCAATTGTTAAATATTTAGGAGCTTTTTTGTTAAATCATTAGTGGCTTGAAGTCAGGCCATGGTGTGATTATTTACATCATGGATACTGGCAAGTGCTATAAATCAGTGCTTTCTCTCTTCCACCCTGCAAAAAGTTGGCTTACCAGCACACCACTGCCAAAAATTCTATACTAAGTCAGCATTCTACTCTGCTCAGAAAGTTGTGCTTGATCAGCATAGTTGTCTTTTACTATGGGAAGCAACACAATCAGCTTTGTCTTGGACACACCCAGACATTAATACTTTGACATGACTAATTTAAGAGGTTGGTTTGATAGACTCCTGTAAGACCTTAAGCTTTTAGAACAAGAGACAGGCAAGTTTAGATGAGAGAAGAGTAGGAAAGGAAAAGGACTTGAATGAAGATATTGTTCTTGAGATCAAGTCTGGGTGGGTTCCTACTAGGGGAAAGTTAAGGTCAGCAAAGGACATTGGGGTACCGAAAGAGATAAAGGGACTCAGAAGAACAAATCCTGTCAACTTCACTCCATTGCTTTGGAGACAAGGATAAAAATACCTTTTTCTCTACCCAATCTAGGTTCATGGCTGAGGCCCCTGTAACAAAAGACAGATTAACAGAAAGTGTAAATGTTTATTTAGCATAAGTTTCATGTGATACAGGAGGCTTCATAGGGAAATGAAGACCCAAAGGAACAGTTAAACCTGTGTGTTTTCATGCTAGGTTTGGTGAAAAGTGAACAGTCGTGGAGATATACAAGAGGACAGAGGGGCTATGGTCTAATGTGATCTAATGGCAATAAACTAGGGAAACTTAGTGTATTAGTCTGTTTTCAGACTGCTGATAAAGACATACCTGAGACTCAGTAATTTATAAAGAAAAAGATTTAATGGACTCACAGTTCTATGTGGCTAGAGATGCCTCACAATCATGGTAGAAGGTGAAAAGCTTGGCTTACATGGTGGCAGGCAAAGAGGGAATAAGAATCAAGCAAAAGGGGCTTCCCTTTATAAAACCTTCAGATCTCCTGAGACTTATTCACTACCACAAGAACAGTATGGGGGAAACTGCCCCCATGATTCAATTCTTTCCCACTAGGTCCCTCCCACAACACATGGGAATTATGGGAGCTACAATTCAAGATGAGATTTGGGTGGGGACACAGCCAAAACATATCACTTTGCAGTATCTATATGTTCAGATTTTTCTCTGTGTCCCTAACGTCTTCAGAGATGAGGATGCTCCTTTCCTCTGGATGGGCACCTCTTACATGGGGGACATATGACCTGCCTCAGGGGAGGGTCAGAAAATTCTTCCCAGGTTTTATGACCTACTTCAGGAAAGAAAGCTCTTCTTGCTCTGAAGTTGGCATGCTTTGGGGTAATATTTTCTGAACCCCATTGACTTTAGGATAGCATTGCCCTATTCAAGGTTTCTCTGTCTGGGCACCCTTCAGCTTTCTCAGTCCCCACCCACCTCAGTGCTACTAATGAAATAATCCATCTATACAGCAGCCAGGTGTCACCTTAATAGTTCTGTTGCTCAATGCACACAGCAAGTCAATACATTGAGACACCAGGTTGCAACAGAGAAAGAGGTTTAATCATAAGGCTACTGAATTAGGAGGCAGGAGGAAACCTTAAATCTATTTCCCTGAGGAATTTGGAGCTAGGATTTTTTAGGATTTTGAAGTGGGTCAAAGTGTGGCGGTCATTGATTGGTCAGAGTGCAGGGTGAAGTCATGGGACAGGGAGATGAAGGATCTGTATTCTCATGCTGATTCAACTTCATCATGGGAGTCTTCAAACTGGTTGGCATCAGCTATTACTGGAATTCATGATTTGAAAAACATTTTAAGTAATTTTAAAACAAAAACCTTATGATCCTGATAGAGAGATCTTATCTATCTCAAACAAAAGCCTTGTGATTCTAATGTCAGAAATTCTATGTATAGGAACAGTGGGAATGCAAAAGGTCAGTATCTACTAGTGCTATGAGACTTTCAGAACAAGGAAGTGGGTCAAAGCAGCCTGATGAATGTTGATTATAACTGTACTTCTGTCTACAATTCTTGTTAGCCCTATGAGGATGGCCTCACAGGAAGCGGGATGACTGAGAGGCCCAGGTAGAGAGCAGAGCAATGATGAAGCAGCTGGGAAAGAGGCATTGTTGGGGCAGGTGCTGAGCCCTGAAGTGACTCCCATCCTCACCTTCAAAATCTACATCACCCTCTTCCTTAGTAACATTACTCCTCAAGGCTCCCAAAATTGCAAGAAGGGAACAAGGATGATGTGACACAAATTGTCCTTGGTTTCTTAATTAGAAAATAGTGGCCCATTTGCAAAGACTGTGTAGTAGAACTGTAAAAACACTAAAGCAATGCATTTGGAGACACAACCAGAAAAACACCTCCATGTTGAATGTGAAAAGATAGAAGTGACCTAGAATTACTTGGCTGGCTAAACCTAATGATGGCACAATTAAAGGATTCCTTGGCATTAAAGCAATTGTAGGGACCAAGGGGTTGATTGCTAGAAAGCTGATCATGTGTATTAGCACTCCCTCTTCATATCTGCTTCCTTCTAACTAAAAGTATACAGTTTGGGCCAAAACTGTTCCTGCTAGTGAAATATGAAAAGAAATTTCTCCTCTGCCCTCTGAAAGTTCACTGAAAATGAACTGACAAGAGACAGATTAATAGAAGAAAAGACATACAAATTTGTTTAACATGTATAAGCACTGGGAAATCCCAGGAGAATGGTTACCCAATAACCCAGTGGGGTCCTTCTCCATAGGGGATGAGGGGATGGTGGGGGTGCATAGGAGTAAATGATTTTCAGGGGAAATGAATGGGTCCAAAGAACAATACTTTGGGATGAAGTTCCTCAAGCTTATGAGAAGTAGTGGGAAGGTGAGGGTGGAACTTCACTGTGAACAAAAGTCTTCTCATTATGCAGGTAAAGTCCCCCAGATTATCTCTGTCTGCCTGGATTCCTAGGCAGGGGGTCTTAAGACAATTACATTTCTTCATCTTCTTTGTTCCTTTTCTTAATATGTGTGGTATTGCTTTGTTGCCCAGGCTAGAGTGCAGTGGCATGATCATAGCTTACTGAAGCCTCAAACTCCTGGTCTCAAGGTATCCTCCCACCTTAGCCTCTTGAGTAGCTAGGACTATGGGCACACACCATCATGCCTAATTTTTAGACTTTTTGTAAAGACGAGGTCTCTCTATGTTGCCCAGGCTGGTCTCGAACTCCTGGGCTCAAGTAATCCTCCTACTTCAGCCTCCCAAAGTGCTGTGATTATAGGCATGAGCCACTGGGCCCATCCCAATTACATTTCTTTTGGAAAGAAATGTCCTTAGTCAGATTGGGAAATTCCAGGAAGAGTCTCTCTCAGTGCTTCAGGAAAAAGGATCAGAGAGACCAGAGACCAGGCAGGTCAGAGGGAGACCTGGAGGTGCTTCTTTAGTTCACCAGATCAAATGCCAAGTATCAGTATTTTAGGGTATTGTTTGCAGACCCCCAGTGCAATGACACAAGGGAAGTTACTGTTGGTATCAATAGCAAGCCCCAAGTGTGGCAGCACAAGATTTACATTCAAAAAGCAGGCCATAATAGTACACATTTGCTTTGCACTATGTGGACCTTAGAGCTTGAATCCCTGGTGGCTTGACTGCTCTAGAGTGAAGGCAGAGAAACAAAGGAGTTTACACAGCCTGCTCTCTTGCCTCTGGGTGAGGGCCACATTCCTCAGGAGCAGTCAGGAGTTCAAGGCAAGGGGAGAAGTGGAAGCTCACTGAGCTCCTAGCCTGGCCCTGCTGGTCTCATTCGCCAGTCATAGTATACACCTTCCGCCCTGTGAAAGGCTCCAGGAATGGCAGCCCGGCTGTACACTTTTCTGGGAGTGCACTCAGGACAATTCCATCAGGAGGTGATGAGGACCATTTGTTTGACCATTCCCTGATCAAATGGCTGGCACTGATAATGAGGCAACAGTTTGCTTCCTTCTGCTAATTAAGAGAGTCTGTCTTGGACTCTAGAAGCTGCAGAAACTGCCAAGTCATGCATTTAGACCACTTCTAGTTTTTACAAGTGCTGAATGGGTCTTAAGAGTTAGTAACTTACCTTTCAAACAGTTAAGGAAGCATTTCATGCATTTGCTTATATGCCACTTATTAACTACAGAGGCTGCCAGACTTCATCTTAAACGGTGTCGAAAGTATCACTGGTGTTGAAAGTCTCTATTGACACCTTGATAAAGTTCAGGCTTGTCACTGTGACATTGATGATATTGGCATTTCGTTAGGACTGATTGTTAGAAAGCTGATAGATGTTTATTACCACTCCCCCATCATACCTACTTTCTTCTAAACAGGCCCAAACTGTCCCTGCTAGAGAAATATAAAAAGAAGTTTCCTCACTAAGTTTCCCAGACAAACTTTGTCATAAACCATTGTTTGTTCTCAGGTCCCATTCAATTCCCAAAGGGAATTATTGACTATACATCATCTGATCATTGGGTCCATTCATTCCCCCTGAAATGCATTACTCCTACACCTCCCATCTCCTCTTCCTCTATAAAGAAGGGTGTATAAGCATTTGGACCCCACTGGGTTATTGAGTGATCATTCTCTTGCTATTGTCCCATGCTATGCATGTTAGAATAATTTTGTATGGCTTTTTCTCCTATTGATCTGTCTTTTGTCAATTTGTTTTCAGTGAACCTTCAGAGAGTGAAGGGGGAGCTTTCCCTCTTCACCCCTATGGTATAAAAGTCACATCTATCTTGTTCACTAATATATATCAAAGGCTCAATAAAAACCTTGTTGAATGAATTGTGTATTTCCATCTTCCAGGAAGATTTTGAGAGCTTTACTAAATGTAATTTGCATTATACATAGTATGTTTTGCAAATGTGTAATTATAACCTGAAAACTTGTTTTTCCCAACTAATCATATGCACCAGAGACTTTTATTCCACTGTACCACGCTTCTCTCCCTAAAACATCACAACTACCACTACCACTACCACAACAACAACCATTGCAAAATCATTGCTATTGGCATTTCCTGAGCAGATGTCTAAAAAAAGAAAGTTGTTTTGTTCCACTAATTTAAAACAGATCAACTTTAGGACTTGCATTGCTTTTTCATGCTTTGTTCTTTTAGCTAATGTATAATACTTACATAACCTAGGGGTCAGCTGAGCTCATCCTATTTAGAAAAAATAAATAAACTAAAAATAAGATTTAAAAAAGGCTGAATCCTCAATCCTACGTGCTTTGAGGAGGCCAATTCCCTCTCAAGGATTTGAGAGTCCCCACAGAACCTGGGTCCATGGAGTCACCTCTGGCTCTGAGGTTCATGCCCCATGGACCCCTGATTTCCTCTATGTGTTTTCTTCTTCCACCTCACACCAATTTATCTGTGGAAATCAACCTTTGTTTCTCTTTGTTTCTTTGGTCCCTCACTTCCCAACTTCTCACACGGCATGTTAGCATGTGAGGGAGCCCTTCTTTCTTCTAAAGGTCTTTTGAACCACTGTCGTAGGTCTCCCTTTGGGCTCCACTCCCTGAACTCTGTTCCCCTCACTTGATCATGCTCAGCTCCTCTCCCTCTAAGACTCATGCCTGTGCTCTGAAAAAGCATGGTCGATGGAATCCAGGGATGTGGCAGTACAGGAAAATCATCAGAGGTTTACAATTTTACACTATCTTCTTTCCTCATCAGCTTGGCTAGGGGAAGTGAGCAATTTATTTTCCACAAATGATGCTACTTTGCTCAGAAGGCAAAAGTACCTATGGCCAGTTTTGTTTACACTTTTAAGTTCTTACTCATTGTTTTAAACTCTAAATCTTTCTTGAAAGCATTGACATTTTCAATATGAAACAGGAATTTAAAAATATTGGTTTTGCTATTGTACTTAGAAAAATGGTAACATGGCAAGAAATTCATCTCTAAGGATCTAAGTTTCCACTGTATCTAGACTTTACCTACTTTTGCTGAACTTGAACTTTTGCTGCATTGATAAAATGTAAGCATCTTTTGTACTTTTATAGAAGTTTTGTTTAAAAGTTCTGGACAGTTGACCTATTCTTGATTCCTCTGGTAATTAATCCCTATGGCCTTCTTCTCATTGAAAAAACTCTTAATTGTGAAATGTACTTACTGAAGAAGTGTATAAAACACAGATGAACAACTTAACAAATAGTTATTAAGCAAAACCTTACACAATTATCACTTAGGATAAGAAATATACACATCCAACATTTCATAAACACCCATATGTCATTCCCTAGTCACAACCTTTTCTCTCCCCAGCAGAAGTAACTACTATTTTGAATGTTATGGAAATTATTTATTTGCTTTTCTTCTTAGTTGCATCACTCTTACACAACTAAACATTCCTAAACATTAAAATTATACTGTTTATATTATTTTGACTTGCTGTTTTATATTTGTAAGAGTCAAATATAATGCTAAGCAGGTTGGGCATGTAACTGAGGCTCATTCATTTTCACTATTGTATAGTATTCTATTATATGACTATATCACAATTTATTCTACTGTTGACGAACATTTGGTCTATTTCTAGTTTAGGACTATTATAAACTATATCTGTAAACATTTTAATACTAGTTTTGTACATATGCGCATGGATTTTTCTGGTGCATGCATGGAATTGCAGTCGTGGTGTGAAGGGCCTGACGATGTACCACACAGAACGCCCCTTGGGGAAGGATTTGCTGCCTCTACTGCTGGGGGTACTGTTGGCCTCTTCCAGGGATGGCCTCTGCTGTAGACAGCTACCTCTCCTGAGATCCCATCTCTCCCAGGATGGCCCACATCTGATGACTGATTGCAGTGGTTGTATAAAGACCCAGCCATTATGGCCTAATCTGAGACAACTCTGATGGGTACTTTTAATTTCAAAATAGCCCTTGCTGTGGTTGAGGCCGTCTCTCAACTTGCACTGCAGCTTGGCTTCTTCTGCCCAATCTGTTTCTTTCCTCTCCCTTCCATAGGTTTTAATCCCAAAGATACTTCCTATAAACGCTCCACACACTAGACTCAGTCTCAGAGTCAACTTCTTGGAGAACCTAAGTAGAGACATGTAGGGTATCCCTCTATCCAATTTTACTAGACAATACTGAGTTCTAAAATCTTGGATTTGTATTTTTCAACAATTTTGGAAAAATTTCAGCCATTGCCTTTTCAGATATTGCCTCTGGCCCGTTCCCTCTCTCTCTTCTCCTTTCAGGACTCCAGTTAAATGGTTAGACCTTCTCACTGTATCCTCTGATGTCTTTTACATTCTCACCTATGTTTTCTATCTTTCTCTTTCCATGTTACATTTTGGATCGGTAAGAAGAAGCTATCTTTCTATTGATTCATTTCCTCTTCAGCTATGCCTACTTTGATGTTAAACCTATTAATTAAATGTTTAATTTAGTTTGTTTTCATTTTTGTTTCTAGAGGATCTTTTTAGTTCTTTTTTCAAATTTGCTGTCACTTTTTTTCTACCAAAGTCATGTGTCTTGTACTTCTTTGGACATAGTGAGCGTAGTTGTTTCATGACCTGTGGCTGATAACTCCAGTATCATAAGTCATTGTTGGTCTGTTTCTGATGCTCATATTTTTTTAATGGTTCTTATTCATGACTTTGTGTTTTCTTAAATACATTGTTATTTTTCATTGTTTGCTAGTCATTCTTTTGGAAAATTACTTATAAAAACTTTGTGAGGTCTAGGATATTGGTACTTATTTCCAGGGAAAATTCACTTTTGTGCTTACATGGTGTGACACTAATACTCTGGGATGACTTTAACCTAAGGTGAAAGCCTGTGGTTCCCTGGATCACTCAGATGATGTTGTCTTAGGCTGCAAGCACATATCAGCGCTGGTTTATTTTAAATTCCCCCTTACTGTGAGACTGCAGACCTTCAGGGTCCCAGCTTAAAGTGTAGGGGCTGTCAAACTCCCAGCCATGGGTGGACCTGGGATTTTGACTTTTGTCATCATCCTTTATCTCAGATCAACCTCACAGCTGTTTCTTGGTAACTAGAAAATATATAATACTCTGGGCGTTTGAACACGGGTCTACCTCTGTGGTACTAACCTTCAGCTAGACTTTGACTGTCATTCCCTACGGTAACAGATGAGCATTCCAATGCGTATAAGAAAATGTTTTAAAATATATTTTACAAAGCATTTCAGTTTGTTTTTGTTTTTCTAGCTTACAGCATCCATCAAAATTCTCTAATTAACCACTACTAAAAGTGGAAATCCTTTAATAGATGCCATAACCACAATTGCAACAACCATAACCACAGCTGCATCAGCTAATCAACGAGATCAAAATAGATTTATGGTTGGGTGCAGTGGCTCATGCCTGTAATCCCAGCACTTTGGGAGGCTGAGGTGCGAGGATTGCTTGAGTCCAGCAGTTTGAGGCCCGCACAACATAATGAGACCATGTCTCTAAAATAATAATAATAATATTTTAAAAAACCCTCCCCCAAAAAAAACCCTCAAAGTGTATTTGTATCTACTAAAAGGAAAAAGTAACAAGTTATTGTCTTCCATCACACAGCTCAAGGCATGTGATACACATCATATCAAGCACATATAATTGGGTTTTGGGGAGGTTGTCAATGAGGAAGATGTATAACAACATTATATTCAGTTTCCTAAAAACACAGTTTAGGTAGTACAATAATGATTCAGGTAGAACACAAACACATGCCCATACATACATTTTAATGGTTTAAAAGCCCTTAAATTTGTTACTTTAGGAAAGTGAGTGCTGATCATTTTCAGCAATATGATGGCAGACTGATGGTCTGTTCTTATCTAAGTAGGAGTTGCTTTCTGTGGTGATATTGCTTCTCTGCACCCATTCCCATCAGGCTGAAAAATACTAGGGCAGGCTTATTAAAGACTGAATTATTGTGTAAAAGAACCATCTACTCATTAGATCCCAACATTTCAGTGTTTGCTCTGTGGGTAGCCTTCTCAGTGAAGCTTTCTTTATGTGATTCAAATTTCACTGAAAAAATTCCAACTCACAGCAATTCATTCTGATTTGAAATACTGAGGTTTACTTTCTGTACTGGCCTCATTTTGTTATATTTTGCCTCCTAGGTTCTAGGAATTGATAACACTCAACAACAACTGGAAGCCCAAGACTAGCCTAAGACAAGCAAGGAATATCTAC
>NW_012103554.1:675751-679245 GCF_000951045.1 Mandrillus leucophaeus
AAAAAAAAAAAAAAAAAGATTGTTTTTCTAATGTTAAATTAACCTCTTATTCCTGGGATAACTCCAGCTTGCTCAAGATGTATTTTTTCAATAAATTGTTGAATTCTGTTATTCATATTTTGTTTAGGGCTTTTGTACCGTGTTTGTGAGAAAACTGAGCCTGTAGTTTTTGTTCTCTTAATGCCCTACTTACGTTTGGTATCAAGGTTGTGGTCATTCCATAAAATGAGTTGGAGGGTGTTTACTCTTTTTCTAATGTTGGGAAGAGTTTGAGAATTTAGCAGTATTATCTCTGTGAAAGTTTGGTAGGACTCCTTCATGAAGCTATCTGAATGTAAAGTTGCTTTCTCTTTTAGGGAAATCTTTGCTTACTAATTCAGCTTATTTAATAGTCAGCAGACTTTTCAGTTTTTCTATTTTGAAGTTAGTTTTGGCAGGTTATATTTTGAAGAAATTGGTCTATTTTATATAAATTTTCTAACATATATTGGTATAATAAATATTCTCATACTGTTTGTTAAATGACAGTAACATCTATGGTCATGCCTCCTTTTTCATTCCTGAAATTTGTTATTTGTGCTTTCTCTTTTTCTTGATCAATCTTGCCAGAGGATTGCCAATTTAATCAGTTTCTACAGAGAACCAGCTTTGGTTTTGATGTTTCTCCCTATTGGATGTTTGTTGTTGTTTTCCTTAATATGTCATATTTAATATTTGCTTCTTTCTACATCGTTGGTTTTATTTGGATATTTTTTCTAACTTCTTGAAATTGATCTTCAATTCATTAATTTTTAGGGTTTGTTCCTAGCTAATGTATGTATGTGAGGCTTGGAATCTCCCTCTAAATATAATATTTTAATGTTATTGCATAGATTTTTCAATACGTAATAATGTCATATTTTGATTTTGAAATATTTTCTAATTTTCATTAAGGTATTTTGTTTGTTTTTTTAACTTATCTTTTTGTTACTAGTTTAGTTGCATTACAGTTAGAGATCATTATCTATTGGGCCATTAAAATATGTTGAGAGTTATTTTCTGGTCCAATAAGTCTGCTTAAAAAGAATGTGTGTTCTGTAGTTGTTTGGTGCAGTGTCCTATATAAGTCTATTTGGTCATCTTTGTCAATTACCTTGTTAAAATTTTCTGTATCCTTACTGATTTTTTCTTCTGCTTATTCTATCATTATTGAGAGAGATGTGTTAAGATCTTTCACTGTGTTGTGGATTTTTACATTTCTTCTTAAAAGTCTGTCTTGAGGTCGTGTAATGTAATTGCATACATATTTAAAATTATGTTTTCCCAGCAAATAAAACTGTGTTATTATAAACTGACCCTTTTTATTATCAACAATGCTTTTTGCCTTAATTTTTTTCAACTAATATAGTTATGTGATGCATGGTACGACTTTCAACCTTTCTATATGCTTATGTTTTAGGTGTGTCACTTATAAACAACATACTTGGACTTAAAATAATCATTGGCCTTTATCAGGAACATTTAGTTCATTTCTATTCAATGTAGTTATTCTTGCCTTGGTTAAAAATTCAGTTATTTCTGTGTTCTTCCCGAGGTAACTTATTTTTTCCTCTGATTGCTTTCAATATCTTTATATTTTATTGTAAAATGTATAGTTTTTAAAAATAACTCTTTGAATTTACTAGGCCTCAGAGTAAAAGTATACCATTTACATAGCTTACCTGTAGGCGAGAAGCCTGAAATAACTTGTAGTTTTGCATCTAATGTAGCCCCTGATTTACTTTCGTTGTTGTCAGGATCAATTATGAAACTGAAGTTTGGTGCCTTCTTTTTAATCACATTTCCCCCCTTGTAGCAGCTGTGTTTAATGTCATTAAAAATAGTCAGGTGCAATAGTGCACACCTGTACTCCCAGCTACTCAGGAGGCTGAGGCTGGAGGATCCCTTGAGGCCAGGAGTTTGAGTCCAGCCTGGCAACATAGCAAAACCCCATTTCTAATTTTAAAAGAAGAGAAAGAAAAATGTTCTTGTAAGAAAAAAACAAAACAAAACAAAAAAACCAAAAAAAAAAACTTGCCAGCCCCAGCCCTCTTGAATCTGTAGATCCGGTGTTTTTCATGAGTTCTGTGAAAATCTCAGATGCTATCTTTTCAAATATTGCCTCCACCACATTCTCTTTGAATAAAATGATCATATATATATTAGACATTCTCACTTTTCACTCTGCTCTATTTTTTCGTGCCCTTTCTTCTATATTTTCTATCTTTTTGCCTCTCCCTGCCCCATTCTAAGTGTTTTCTTCTGACATATCTCTCAGTTCATTAATTTTTCTGTAGTTAGTCTAACCTGCTAGTTAACCATCCATTTAAGTTCTTAATTCTATTATTTTCCAATTCCAGAAGTTCTCTATTTTTTCAGATTGTTTATATTAACTTTTATTCTTTATTTTTGCTATTGTTTTTGTTTTTTCTTTTTATTTTTTTTCTTTTATTCTTTCGTGTACCGTACATACAGATTTATATAAGTTTGTCTTTTTTCTCTAAATATAGTAATCATAGTTGTTTTATCTTCTGGGTCTCATAATTCCAGTATTTGGAGTTTTTGGGCATCTGACTTTATTTTTTTAAAAAATGGATTCTGCTGTTTCTTGTCCAAGATGTTTTCTTCTTTATGTGCTTGACTGCATTTGGTGGGTTGCTGATGATTATACTTAAAATTATTTGTATATTGGCATTTGCTTCTGCTAGACAACCGGGGTACTTTCAGACAGGACAAGTTTATTCCAAGTTCAAGTTTGAAGCAAGACTCGTCAAACTGATATAAACCCTTGAGGAATAATTTATTTATGATTCATACTTCCCCTATGGATGTAGTTTTGGGGTCCTAGCCTATTAGACTTCACATTCTGTGCGGGCCTGGGCTTTGATATCTGTCACCCTTGATCCCTGCAGATATAAAAATGGAATTCAAATGTGTGGGGATTGGCAAATACAGCAGGGAAAAAAATGTACCTTCTGCGCTTATTTACCTGTATGAGTTCAAATTTTCTCTTCACTTTGGCCTGCAAATTTCTTGCTATGTTGTAGGCTCAATTATTTCAAAAAAGACTTATTTTTCTAAATAAAGAAAAATACTTTATTTAGAGATCTGAGTGGTTTTCAGCTGATGGGAGATTGTTTCAAATAATCTAGTCCATCATTAACAGAAATTTGAATTCCTCATCTTTTTTTAGGTAAAATTTTTCTTTTCTTGATTTATAATTAGTCTGGAGTTTTTGCTTCTTTTTTCTTTTTTTTTTTTCTTTTTCTTTTTCTTATTTATTTATTTATTTATTTTTTGAGATGGAGTCTCACTCTGTCACCCAGGCTGGAGCGCAGTGGCGCAATCTCGGCTCACTGCAACCTCCACCTCCTGGATCCAAGCGATTCTCGTGCCTCAGCCTCCCAAGTAGCTGGGATTACAGGTGTGCACCACAACACCTGGCTAAGTTTTGTATTTTTAGGAGAGACGGGGTT
>NW_012103554.1:680805-681978 GCF_000951045.1 Mandrillus leucophaeus
TTTGTTATATTTTGCCTCCTAGGTTCTAGGAATTGATAACACTCAACAACAACTGGAAGCCCAAGACTAGCCTAAGACAAGCAAGGAATATCTACTTTTTTTTTTTTTTTGCCATCCAAACATTTTCCCCTCAACAATTTTAAGTGTTTGAAGACAGCATCTTAGAATTTTTTTTCTGTTGAAATCTTTGTAGTTCAGAAGTGTGTCTTTTCATGAGCTTAAGTGAAATGAAGAAACAGTATTTAGAAGAGCTGTGAAATTTTGGATATATAACAAACAATTTTGGGAATATTGAAATGTAGTATCTGGGAATTTGACAATGCAGTCTTCAGAACCCTTGTTTGTAGAAACTATCTTGAATTTCACAATATTATTTATTGGAAAATCTTCTTCTAAAATAAGATAACTGGGTCTGCCCTTGGTGAAGCTTTTAGTGCACTAGACATATCATCCTTCTTATCTTCTGCCGTATCTGTGGGCTCATTTTGTTTCTCCCAAGTTTTATTATTTTTAGCTTCAGTGATTGACCCTTCTGTTGCACCTTTATCTTCTCTAAGATCTTGAACTACTGATAATGAGCTTGCAGAACTCTCTGAACAGGAGGGTAATGGGGAAAACAGAAGAAGTGGCAGAAGCAGGCAGATGTAACGAGAAATTTTATGTAGTTAAATGTAACAGTTCTTTTCTTACATTTAATCTTTTTGTGTCTTGTTTAAGAAATCTTTCTCCACTCCAAGGTCGTGAAGACCTTCTCTTACATTCTCTTCTAAAAGCTTTAAAAATTAATCTTTCATATTTAGAATTGTGGTGAGAACATTCAACATCCTATTGTTCTCAATCTCTGATGGAAGGGTTTCAAAGATTCATCATTACCATAGCTGGATGTGGTGGGGATTTTCCCCTCGTAGTCAGACAATTCATCATTACCATAGTTGGATGTGGTGGGGATTTTCCCCCCATAATTAGACTATGAGATTATGAAAGTTCCTTTCTCCAAATTTACTAAGAGATAAATGTCAAGTTTTATCAAACATCTTTTCTGCATTGTAATGATTTTTGTGGTTTATGTTCTTCAGCTTTTTAATGTGACCAAAAAAAAAAAAAAAAAAGATTGTTTTTCTAATGTTAAATTAACCTCTTATTCCTGGGATAACTCCAGCTTGCTCAAGATGT
>NW_012103554.1:684866-723389 GCF_000951045.1 Mandrillus leucophaeus
GGTTTTCAGCTGATGGGAGATTGTTTCAAATAATCTAGTCCATCATTAACAGAAATTTGAATTCCTCATCTTTTTTTAGGTAAAATTTTTCTTTTCTTGATTTATAATTAGTCTGGAGTTTTTGCTTCTTTTTTCTTTTTTTTTTTTCTTTTTCTTTTTCTTATTTATTTATTTATTTATTTTTTGAGATGGAGTCTCACTCTGTCACCCAGGCTGGAGCGCAGTGGCGCAATCTCGGCTCACTGCAACCTCCACCTCCCGGATCCAAGCGATTCTCGTGCCTCAGCCTCCCAAGTAGCTGGGATTACAGGTGTGCACCACAACACCTGGCTAAGTTTTGTATTTTTAGGAGAGACGGGGTTTCACCATGTTGACCAGGTTGGCCTCGAACGCCCAACCTCAAGTGATCCGCCCACCTTGGCGTCCCAAAATGCTGGGATTACAGGCATAAGCCACCACGCCTGGACTTTTCTTTTTCTTTCTTTCTTTTCTTTTCTTTCTTTTTTTTTTTTTTTTAAAGAGACTGGGTGTCTTTCCATTGCCCAGGTTAGAGTGCAGTGGTGTGATGATAGCTCACTGCAGCCTTGAACTCCTGGGCTCAAGCGACCCGCTCCCTTCAGTTTCCAGAGCAGCTGGGAATACACGTGTGAGCCATTGCACCCAGCTGGAGTTTTAAGGATAGCCAAGATCAGTGGTAAGGATTCTGTAAATCTATTCTTTTTTATTTTATTGTATTTTTTTTAGTTCATAATCTTACACATTTGAGAACTTTATCTTCTTCTCCCCAGTGGTCACCTTATGACCAAGAGATCATTTAGTTTGTTACCTTTCTTGTTCTTATTTGCAGATGCTGATGAATGGCAAGAATCAGAAGAAAGTGTTGAACACATCCCCTTCTCTCATACCCACTATCCTGAGAAGGAAATGGTTAAGAGGTCTCAGGAATTTTATGAACTTCTTAACAAGAGACGGTCAGTCAGGTTCATAAGTAATGAGCAAGTTCCGATGGAAGTCATTGATAATGTCATCAGAACGGCAGGTCTGTACTTGCAGATGGGGTCTTTGGAAATGTTAGCCACTTTACTGGTGTGACTCCAACAATGGAAAAATGTCAAAGTTTAAACACAGTGAATAAAGCCTAGAGTGATATGTTTATCTATAAAGTCTTACCCAAGTGCTGAGTGACTGCCAGAAACACAATGACTTCTACTTTCCACATTTTGACTATTACAAGCTTCTTGGAAGCAGATGTGACAATAATTCAAAACTTCTGCAATTATTCAGTTCATGATCTTTTAATTAAAAACCAAGATTTCTGATCACATCATTAGATTAATATATTGGAGGAGATACAGCTTCTTTCTTTCCCTCCCCTTAAAACACACCAGACACACACACACACTCGCATACTCAGTTAGATTTGTTTTCTTTGGAAGCAAATTTCTAATATTATACACCGTGATGCTATAGTCCAGTATTCTCATTAACTAGCAAAATTTACTTATGT
Source organism: Mandrillus leucophaeus (assembly GCF_000951045.1). Taxonomy (NCBI): domain Eukaryota; kingdom Metazoa; phylum Chordata; class Mammalia; order Primates; family Cercopithecidae; genus Mandrillus; species Mandrillus leucophaeus. The sequence goes on from NW_012103554.1 coordinate 686,374, forward strand.
AAATTTGCAAAGTAAATCAAAGAAGGAAAAGACCCATTTTAATGTAAATTAATATTTCCACTGAGGAAAAAAAAAATAAGAGCTACAGAAAATGGGGAGGAGAAATAAGAGAAATCTCACTACTTGAGAATCTCCTGGGATTGGAGTCTTATTCTTACATAAACCACATTTAAGTTTATTTGCAAAAATTTTCACGTGCTCATTGTTAATCTATTGTCCAACGTGAAAGGAAGCAAGAATAAAATACTTTACTTCGGTTAGGAATACAAACACATTAGATTGTTGAGTCCTTAGTCTAACTAACAGCAGTTACTAAATTTCACCTTTACCTGTATCTGTATTTGTATATGTGTATGTACACATATGCTGCGAAGGTGAATTTGACACAACTAAAAACATTAGGGAAAACTTTATTTCTTATGTTTAGAGATACAAATATTTAGTAAACAAATAAAATGGGTACAAAGTTAACTGGAATCACTCTGTGCAGAAATTGGGGCCTCATGTTTAGCTTCTGACTTGCATTTCCCAAGCCAGTTGAGACTTCTAGTGTTGGGAGTCGTGTGTGGCAAGCAAGAACCCCACCAAGAGCCTGCAGCCCTTCCTCCCTCCATCGGTGGATTAAACTATCCATTGGGAAGGAAGGAAGAGTTGCTTCAGAAATATCTCACCTGTGAGTCACTGTGGTCTCCCCCTGGGAACAGTGGGCCATCTCTAGGGCCGAGGGACGACACCCAGATCAGAAGCTGGCCCCTACTCTCACCGGAATCCCACAGGGAACTGAGGCTCCTTGGACAAAGGTGATGCACTGTGAAGCTTTGCCCTGGGACACTGGAACTGATCAAGGTGTGGGCTGAGAGTTCCTGAAGTCTCCCTGGGAGTAGAATGACACATGGCTGTGCATATTGAGTACCCATGTCTAAGAGTTCTCCAACTGGGCCGGGCCTGGTGGCTCACGCCTGTAATCCCAGCACTTTGGGAGGCCGAGGCAGGTGGATCACGAGGTCAAGAGATCAAAACCATCCTGGCCAAAATGGTGAAACCCCATCTCTACTAAAAATACAAAAATTAGCTGCATGTGGTGGCGGGCACCTGTAGTCCCAGCTACTCGGGAGGCTGAGGGAGGAGAATCGCTTGAACCCGGGAGGTGAAAGCTGCACTGAGCCGAGATAAGTGACACTGCACTCCAGCCTGGTGATAGACTGAGACTCCATCCAAAAAAAAAAAAAAAAAAAAGAATTTCCCCAACTGTCGTGTGTCCCCAAGGATAAACCTCACAGTGCCACACTAATAGCTTTGATATAGGGACCAAACACTGTATAACTAAGTTGCCTTTTGAGGAGTGTTTTAAAAACCATCTTACCGTATACATTTTGCCTTCTTCAATAACCTTCACAACTTTATTTTATTTTTTTTTCAAGAATACCAAAAGAAACAACAGTCTGGAGAACTCTGGCTGTCAAATTTCCCCTCTGAGTTTCTTTCCTTAGTGGTCATGGTGCAGTTACTTGGGGACATTTTCTCCCACATAATTAGAGAAGCAGAGGTGGAGTTCCCACAACCCTGGAACTGCAGAGCTTGATCATTGATCAGCTGGCCTGATGCTGAACAAAACGAACTTGGCAGCAGCATGACAGGGTTCCCTGCCAGGCATTTGTTTTCCAGATTATCTAACTTCATTTTGAGCAAATATGAATTATTTTTATTTTTATTTTTTTTTGAGACAGAGTTTCACTCTTGTTGCCCAGGCTGGAGTACAATGGGATGATCTTAGCTTACGGCAACCTCTGCCTCCCAGGTTCAAACAATTCTCCTGTCTCAGCCTCCCAAGTAGATGGGATTACAGGTGCCCACCACCACACCCGGCTAATTTTTCTATGTTTACTAGAGACGGGGTTTCACCATGTTGGCCAGGCTGGTTTTGAACTCCTGACCTCAGGTGATCCACCCACCTCGGCCTCCCAAAGTGCTGGAATTACAGGCATGAGCCACTGCGCCCGGCCAAGTATGAATTATTATGTTTATCCTTAGAAAAAAAATTTTTTAGGAGATAGGATGTCACTCTGTTGCCAGGCTAGGGTGCAGTGGTGCAATCATGACTCAATTGCCTCCTGAGCTCAAGCAATCCTCCCACCTCTGCCTCCCAAGCAGTTGGGACTACAGGCACACACCAGCACACCCTGCTAGTTAAAAAAAAAAAAACAACAACAACAAACAAAAAAAAACTGCAAAAATGTTTTAATTCTCCAGCTCCAGCCTCCCAAAGTGCTTGGACTACAGGGATGAGCCTCTCCTTAATTAGCAGCCTCACACTTTCCTGCAGTTTTAATTTCTGATTTTAATGGAATGGGTGACAGGAACAGCCCCGAGTGGGGCCCATACAGAGCCCTGGACCTTCGTGGTTGTGAAGAACCCAGATGTGAAGCACAAGATTCGAAAGATCATTGAGGAGGAAGAGGAGATCAACTATATGAAAAGGATGGGACATCGCTGGGTCACAGATCTCAAGAAACTGAGGTACAAACAGTGGTGGAATTGGGGATGTTTGCCTTGGCTTCTTAAAATAAAATCACCACCACCACCATGTCCTGGCTTTGTTGTAAGTGTGGACAAGCTTGATTCTGCCTCTGGGAGGAATTATGGAAGTTAAGAGAGAGCTCACTCCCGTATCGCCATGTGAGCATTTGGTAAATAGGCTCTGACTCAATTATTTGCTTAGTAAATAATTGAGGAATTACTTCACTTTTCACCCATCTGGAACATAAAATGGCGAAATTCTTCTCAAGATCTTGCATGAAGCAAATTACATTTTGCTAAAGTGATCAGGTTTTCCCAATCATTTTACTAAGCAGGTTTTAGTTTTAGGACAAGTTTAGCACAAGTGTAGTTATCTGTGAGGCCTTAGTAACTTTTTGGCTTCCTCAACTCCAGGAAAAAAGTGGAGGGGAATTCAGCGTAAGTAGTTTCACTGTGGTCCCTCAACAAATGCAGCCCCCGGGGTCTGCTCTGGGCATTGAAGTCACAGTCCACGTGCTCTATGGAGGGAATGGAGAGTGTTGGTTCATCGAGTGAGTCAGGAAAGTGGATTACAAGTGGCTCCTCTGTGTTGATATTTCCATGATTTAAAATTCTGATGCTTGGCTTTATTAAAAACCACTTTATGTATTTTAACTATTTTCACCCTTGCAATGACCATATGGATTGGGTACACAAGAGTACATATTACAGAGGAGGTAACAGTTCCATGGGAGGCCAAGTAGCTTGCCCAGTGGCCAAAACAGTCCAGCTCCAGTGCAGATCTTCTAAAGCATTACCATTTTCCCTCTTTGTAGGGAGAAAAGAAATGGCAATAGTCAAATGTAACTAAGCTGGTTGAAGTACAGTTAAGTAGCTTTGCAAGTGTAACATACAGATGTTCATAGTATAAGAGGAACCATGGAGAAATACACAAGTGAGTTTCAGTGTGCCTCGGAACAAGGAGGCATAACCAGGCTAGAAATGAAATGAATGGTGATTGTCTCTTACTAATGAATGACACAAGATATCCTAAGGTAAAATCCCAATATATGGGATTATATGACTCTCTGTCCTTTTTGACTATCTGTGCTAGAATAAAACTTCTGCCAAAATGTGTGGGCCAGGGTAATGAAATCAAGAAAGAGATATTGTGAGCTGGAAAACAAAATTTAGCTCTGCATTTATACCTCACATGAATGATCTCCCTCTCCCGCAGAAGTTCCCTTCCTTTTTTCTATAACTGGGTGAACAGCATTGCCATCTGCCCACCTGTGATTTTGTGATTTTGGCTAAACCTCACTGCCATCCTTGCCTTCTCCCTGGCTGAATTTTGACCCAGTGCATGCTGGGTAATAGGACCTGCCCTTGTATCTTTCAGCATTTCATATGTCTTGCCATACTAGACACTTACTAAGACATGTTTATGAAATTGAATGATCCTGGTCAGAAAAAGAGGAATGAGACAAAAACAAAAATTCTGCAGCTGTTCAATTTAAATATAAAAGATGAGTAAATAGGTTTTTATTTTTATCATAAAGAAGCTAAGGTAGTAAAAGAGAACAAAAAATATGGGCAAATATTCTCCTGAATCTCTTTTCTCTTCACAGAACCAACTGGATTAAAGAGTACTTGGATACTGCCCCTATTTTGATTCTCATTTTCAAACAAGTACATGGTTTTGCTGCAAATGGCAAGAAAAAAGTCCACTACTACAATGAGATCAGCGTTTCCATTGCTTGTGGCATCCTGCTAGCTGCCTTGCAGGTATGTTGATACATCAAAGGTTAAAGGGTGGCCTTATTAGAACATTTCAGCTGAGTTTTCAATTCAGGGACATTTGGAAATTGTTTTTTAATCTAAAGTAGAATTCCTAAGTGAGGTAACTCTGATGTGAAAGCTGACTCTGGAAACCTGGATTGGTGAGTACGATGGTTCAACAAGTTGGGAATTCACTTATCACATCATTTCAAGGTTAGAAAAATTGGTGGTGTGTTTGCCGTCATCTGTAACAACATGAAGTTTCAAGGGTTTTGGCAGACACACATGAAGAACTTTGGAGCCTAAAAGTCACAGAGGCTAACTCCCTGGATACGTTTACTGTTGCTCTTAGAGAAGATGGAATGACTAAAAAGCCATGAGAAGGGCTCTTCATAGAGCCCCCTTTCTAAGAAGTTTGCATTGCACGGCATTAGGAAGATGGTCACGTGCTTTTCAAAAATTCCATCTGCATAGGAACGACAGCAGTGCTAACACGAAATGGAGCAGGATTGCTGTACAGTTTTCAAACTATTCATGCACTCACTCAACAATGCATTCACTCACAAATATTTTCTGAGCTCCTTTTTGTTTTGTTCTGAGACAGGGTCTCATTCTGTCACTCAGGCTGGAGTGCAGTGGCGCCATCACAGCTCACTGCAGCCTTGACCTCCTGGGCTCAAGTGATCCTCCCACCTCAGTCTCCTGAATAGTTGGGACTACAGGCATTCAGCACCATGCCCGGCTGATTTTTACATTTTTTTGTATAGATGGGGTTTTGCCATATTGCCTAGGCTAGTCTCTACTCCTGAGCTCCAGTGATTCACTCTTCTCCAGCTCCAGTGATTCACTCTTCTCAGGCTCCCGAAGTACTAGGATTACAGGCATGAGCCACCATGCCGGCCTCTGAGCTCCTTCTGTGTGGCAGTTCCTGGGAGGCACCGGGGATAGTTTGTCTGATGAACTGTATATCTAGCAGACACTGGGGGCTGGGTAGGGGATAGAAAGAGATGGTAAACCCATAAAATAAACGTAGAAAACGAGATTATAAGAGCAAGAGCAAGTAATCATACTTTTAAGAGACAATGGATTCCAAAAAAAAAAAAAAAAAGAGCTGCTTCACTATCTCAAAGAAAAGTATGTATTTTCTTTGAGATAGTGAAGTCATTGAAATGTGTTTTAGGTTATTGGAAAAATTATCCTGAAGGAGCTGGCATTGATTTCCTTCCTGAATCTGTAAGCAGGTAAATAATGGAATCACCACGCGGCGTCAGACTGCAGGGCACCGCTACCTGATCGAGGGTCCTGGAAGAAGCAGCGAAGCCTGCAGTAAGCTCAGCTCACAAGGCTGCCCGGGTGCCTCTGCAGTGGGCAGTCTTTTTCACTTTGCCATTGAGTTTGCTGCCCCCTAGCTTTCATAAGGCATAATCCCGAGAGTAGGTTACGATTAGTGATGGAGGAAAAAAGTCTCCATGAAGCCCCCGTCTCCAGTACAGTGACTGGGTCCTATAAGCGCACCATGCACGTCTTATAGAGGCAGCTTCCAGAACTTCCTGGTCAGGTTTAGAGGTGGTGATCTGATTGGAAAAGCTGGAAAGGGGCAGTGAGGGGGAAGTGTCTGGAAGCTCCTCATTGCTTTTACTTAGATGTTTGTTATTTGGAGGCTTGGAAAGAGGTCGATGGGGTACCCCTTGGCCACTGAGTCCCCCATCAACAGGCATCAGCATTTCACTGGCTGGGGAAGCTCTGCTTCCATGGTTGGCTCTGTAGTTATAGGAACTTGCCATGGTGGTTGTCGTTTAGAATAAAATATACAAGCCTTTATTAATATATTAAATACCAAGAGCTAGTAGTAGCTCTATAATTTTAAAGTAGTGATGAATGTAATGATATTTTAAAATATCTATAACAACTGTAAAATGACATGAAAATAACTGGATTTCACTGGTGATAAAGTCATAGATATTGCTAACACTACTGTGGTTTGTTGCCTACATTTACAAAGGAAGAAACTGCTAAATTTCAGTTAGATGTTAGTGAATATAAAGACTTTGCTCTTCAAATTCAAGTTCATGGACCTGCCAAATTCAATCTTGGGCCCTTTGGGGGTCTGAGGATTCCAGTTTAAAAAATCCTGACCTATAATAAGACCAAAGTACTCACATCGAGAGAGTGAAAGATAAAATAATAATAGAAGTCAACTTAACATTAATAATATTAGTAAGAGGAATTGTTTAATGTGGTCTGTGTATCTGCAGGTTTCTACTGCTAGAGACATACAAAATTAAGTATGGAGTAAAAGCTATGTCTTGAAAAGGACCAAAATATAAAATGACACCAAATTAAGGTGTAATTATTTTCTCAAAAAAGTTTAAGATTTATCCATTCCAAGTTCAAATACTATGTGAAGATATGATCAAGGAGAAGAAACACCATGATAAAGTGTTTCTTTATCTAATAAAGACAGAAAGCTTTATCTAATAAAGACAGAAAGCTAATAAAGCTAATGACAGAAAGAAGAAATCAGTTAGGTTTTCTGATGCATGTATTCTTGAGAACAGTCTCTCAGGTATTGTGAAATCTTTGTTAATCAAGGTATATAATGATGTTATATAAAAGACCTTCAGCAAGAAACTATATCAAGTCACTCTAGATTCATATATGTGCATATGTGCATGTGTAGATATATATATACACACACACACACGGGTTCATGTATATATGGATTCATATATATATATATGGTTCAAATGCCAATATTAGAGTTATTGATAATAAATCATAGATTCCAGGCATATCACTGGAGTTCAGGAAAGTATATTTAGCAGGAAAATTGGCCAGGTATGGTAGTTCACACTTGTAATCCCAGCACTTTGGGAGGCCAAGACAGGCAGATCACTTAAACTCAGGTGTTTCAGACAAACCTGGGCAATATGGCAAAACCCCATCTCTACAAATAAATACAAAATATAGCCGGGCATGGTGGTGCATGCCTGTAGTCCCAGCTACTCAGGAGGCTGAGGTGGGAGAATAGCTTGAGCCTGGGAGGCAGAAGTTACAGTGAGCTGAGATCATGCCACTGCACTCCAGCCTGAGCGATAGAGCCACACCTTGTCTCAAAAAAAAAAAAAAAAAAGGAATATTTAGTCAGAAAATTATGTCGCATTTGGGCTAGTACACTGCTTTGGTGGACTGCTCTTATCATTTGGTTCTTGTACCAGGACACAGACCAATCACTTAGCTAAAAGGAACTCCCTGTGGTTTTTGCCTTTCCTTTACTATAGTTGTATTCCTACAGTATTTTTCTGTAAAATAACCATTCCTATTTCTTAAGCATCAATGAAAAATAATAGTATTTTTCTTCTTCCAGAAGCTTCCCACTGCTTGGTTAAAAGAAGGGAGGGGATGGGGAGATTGATGGGGGCAGGGAGGTTCACGATACCATTACCTGAGCTGGCAGCCTCTTTGCTGCCCAGCTTCAGGGAAGTGATAGGAAGAGCAGGTAAAAACAGGACAAGAAGGTCCCCAGGTTAGAAGGGAGAGCAGTCATTCTGTCTACTGACTTTAAAATGCTTTCTTGTCCTCTTATTTTAGAACGCAGGTCTGGTGACTGTCACTACCACTCCTCTCAACTGTGGCCCTCGACTGAGGGTGCTCCTGGGCCGCCCCGCACATGAAAAGCTGCTGATGCTGCTCCCCGTGGGGTACCCCAGCAAGGAGGCCACAGTGCCTGACCTCAAGCGCAAACCTCTGGACCAGATCATGGTGACGGTGTAGGCAGGGCCGCCCAAGGGAGTGGCAGGGAGACGGCGCCCCTGCTTCTCCCTGCGCCTCTCACCTGCTCCTCTCAGGTCTCTTGGCTGCTCTTTCTCCGGGTGTCAGTTTCCCTCATTGCTCTTTTTGGGTGGCCACACTGCGTCAAGAAGCCTCTCCACACTCTGTGGGCTTCCAGTCCCATAAGTCCTGTTTCTTATCCACTTTGGAAATGCATGAACGCTTCACAAAGAACATGCCCTGGTTTTTACATTTTAAAAGTTACTCTAGAAAATCACTGTTGGCTTTTTTCTTGTATTTTTAAAAAACTCACATAGAGGAGACAATCAGAAACTTACCATAAATAATTTAGCTACATGATGACTCGAATTTAAATTTAGATTAATCAACTGGTCTCCTGCTCTCTGACTTCTGGTGTCTTTTAGATAAAGGATATGCTTTTGAGAACTACTTTTTCAAAAATTCAGTTTCAAAACTGAACTTCAGGGACACTCTGCTAGTTTTGAATAAGTAACCATCAAAGTTACTGAAACATGGCCAGGTGCAGTGACTCATGCCTGTAATCTTAGCACTTTGGGAGGCTGAGGTGGGCAGATTGCCTGAGCTCAAGAGTTCGAGACCAGCCCGGCCAACATGGTGAATCTCCATCTCTACCAAAAATACAAAAAAATTAGCTGGGCATGCACTTGTAATCCCAGCTACTCAGGAGGCTGAGGCAAGAGAATTGCTTGAACCCGGGAGGCAGAGATTGCAGTGAGCCAAGATGCTGAGATGCCATCACTGCACTCCAGCCTGGGCAACAGAGTGAGGCCCTATCTCAAAAAAAACAAAAACAAAGTTACTAAAATGTCACCTTCACAGAACAGGACAGGGTACACTTGGGTCGCATGGGCCTGGCTGGCATGTAAACGGTCAGTTGCACTGCCTAGTGGCGTGGTAGATCTGATTGTAGCATTCATAGAAGCTGCTAACTACTCAAGAATCTTGCAAGACAGTTACTAAACATTCATAGCTTGAAATTGCCCATGGTGGGAGAATTTACATCACAACCACTACAAATCAGGGCTTGCTTTCTTTTACTTCAAGAGAGCTGCTTACCATACACAGCACTCACAGTCTCCCTTCTCTTTTACCCCAACCCATGAAACATACTGACCCCTTTTCTCCAGACGATAGCACAGCTGTTTGGGCCTGATAGGGTCACAGGTGCCAGGTTGGGAATGCCAGATGTAGTCTTCACCCATTACCTTCTGTCATCCTCCCAGGGTTGTCGTATACAGAGGCAAACTCTTACAGCTTGGATGATTTCTCATCAAGCAATTCTACTCACCTCTTCATCCCCTTCCACTATGCTTTTCTTCTTGTTGTCCTCATTTTCCTTGAGAAAACTCTCTCTATAAAAAATTTCCATAGAGTATGTGGATTATAAACAACAGAAATTCGTTTCTCACAGTTCTGGAGGCTGGAAGTCCAAGGTCAGAGTGCCTGCATGGTCAGGGGCTGGTGAGGACCCTGATCTGGGTTGTAGGCTGCTGACTTCTCATTGTGTCCTCATGTGGTAGAAAGAGGGTTGGAGCCTCTGGCATGCGTTTTATAAGGGCACTAATCCCATCATGAGGCCCCACCCTCATGACCTCATCACCTCCCAAAGGCCCCCCTCCTAATACCGTCACACTGGGGGTTAGGGTTTCAACATATGAATTGCGGGGACACAAACATTCCGTCCATGGCACCTACTTTATAGGGTTTGGCATGCTGCTTGGTACATGCTTAACATTCATAAATGGTGGGTGCCCTTACTGTGGTAGACACCATTGTCATTGCAAGGCAGCCCTGCTTGGGATTCAGGTGAGCAAAGGTAACATGGGTGAGTGAGGGACTCCCTCCTCTTCAGAGAAGCCCTCCTGTGGCTCAGGGGCAGCTGCAAGGCCAGATGGAGTTGGCCTGCAGGGACTCAGCCTTACCCCATCAGAGACCAACGTGAAGGATGTTTTTCTCTGTGTAGTTATCAATCTGATATGCAGCCAGGTTACTTACTTCCGAAGCATCGGAGCTGTTGATTGCCACTGCCCCGTGGTTCTCACTCTTTGCAGGAACTCTTTAAATTTTTATTTTAAAAATTACAATGGAAACGTCTGGTTATCACCTTAACCAAGTGACAAGGTCCTAGCACACCATTAATGGTAGGATAACTGACATTAGGTGTTCCTGTTGGGATGCATTATGAAGCATTCCTTCCAAAGATGTCAATGGAAACTAATCAAGTCTTACACCTAACTTTCAGTTTACAGTAAATACAGAGGATAAAGAAGTTAATGGCATGGTGGAATAACCAAAATGTGCGTCATTTTACAAGAAATAGGCCTGGACTCTTTAAGGAGTGAGTGTCACTGTGGGAAGAATAAGAGGGGGACTGTCCTGTCCTTGCTACTCAAAGGGTGGGCCTGGGCCCATAGCATCATTGGGACCACCTGGGCGCTTGTTAGAATCAAAGATTCTCAGGCCTCACTTAGACATCCAAAATCAAAATCTGCATTTTAACAAGATCCCCAGGTGATCTGCAGGTCTGTTAAAGTCTGAGCTCTGTTTCAGATAACCAGAGACCCAACAACCAAAGGCAAAACATAAGCCTTGATTGGATTTTGTTTTAGGAAAAAATCTCATAGGTATAAAAGACAACTGGGAATGTTGAATGTGGATCTAGTGGTAGGTGATATTGTTAGTGATGTGAGTGATGCATGCTGAAGTACTGAGAGATGAAGCATAATATTGACAACTTACTCCAGGAAAAAAGAAGGTGTCTGTATATGTGTGTGTTCGGAGAGTGTGAGCGAGAACTAACACGGTAAAATGTTAGATGGAGCAGATAGCGTTCTCATTATACTCTTATTTTAAATTTATGTTTGAACACAGTCAAATCTGAATGGAAACACATGTAAATAAGCATTTCTTTCAGTCATATAAATAATTTGCCTAAAAACACCCTCTAAGTCCATCATTAGGTTAAACAATTTACTGAAGGTGCAGATATTATGCTTATTTCATTGGGTTGTTTTGGAATGTCCCCTAGTTGGATAGTTTGAGGCATGAAAATGAGAATCAGAAGAGAAATAAGGCCAGAAGCTCACATTGCTTGCAGGGAACCAACTGAGTAATCAAGAAGAGGAAGGAAGCCCTGGGAAGGAACGTAAAATCCATTTCAGCCTGCCTGCCCCTTGGAATGGAGGGTCTTCTAGGGACCGGAAACACCAGACACTTCTTCTGCCCCAAGCACACCCCACACTAATTTCTGCTGCAGCATCACCATCAGGGCAAATCAGTACAGCCCCCCAGCCATCAGTGGTGTCTAGAAAAGTAAAGATAATTTTCTTCCTTCTCTCTGCAGCCTCAAGCTCTTACTAACCTTCTTTTATGTGTTCATAAATGTTGTCATGTGACAACTGTGCTCAAAGTTAGAAATAGTGGTCTTGCAGGCTTATAGATCCTCTTCCTGTTTTGAGGCCTTAAAACAGAAAAAATAATGGAATGATTGCATCACTGCGAGGAAGTATATTTACTTAAGAAACTTGAAAATGGTTTGTGTTTTACTGATAGGACTCACCTGAAGACTCCACTTTGCCGAGAGGGAATTTTTAACTGAAAGCTGTGTTAGCCAACACAGGGTAGAGCCATGGTCCTCATACTTGCTGGCATCACTCATGTAGGGGTCTGTTAAAGCACAGATTGCTGGGCTGCACCCTCAGGGTGTGTGATTCAGCAGGGCTGGGTGGTGCCAAAATGCTCCGTTTCTAATGTATTCCCAGGTGTTGCTGATGCTGGTGATTGGGTACCACATTTTGAGAACCATGGGGCATTGGCAATCAACAAATGCAATGCTTGTGACTTGACATGATAAAAATTCATTTGTTGGGCAGGCAAAGTCCCCTGTGGGCCTGGAAACCCTCCGAGACAATTACTTGCATGGGGTAACCCAATAATCCGGTGGGATGCACCTTCCAAGGCATGGCTGCCTCCTTCCTAGAGGCAGCAGGGGGAGGAAACACTGGAAGAGCTCACCCCAACAATTTCTTCCTACGCTGGCCCAGGAGTGACCTCCTCACTCTCATAGCCCTTTGGCTAGAATTAGTCATGTGACCTCACAGGAGGTGGAGCAATGTCATCAATGTTATCCCCTGCACCTGCAAGGAAGGGGGCCCAGAAGTGTGTAGGTGCTGGATGTCTCTTCCCCAAAACACCTAACTCTGAATTTATAAAATAAAACTGGATATAACAAACAAAAAAAGGAGGGGAGAAGGAAAGTTGAAGAAATTGGTGAAATCAGAATAGGACAGTGAAAAGCATAAAGATTTTCTTCGGAAACACTAAGATAGGTTGATATTTGTCTAATACAGCTTTAAATAGAGTATCACTTTGGGCCAAAGAAAATCGATACAAACATACATAAAGTGGAACTAAGACTGACTTCTTCCTAGACATCCCTGCCTCTGCCCACAAAATGGAAACTTCCATCAAGAAGTACTGGAGGACACTTCAGTATTTCTTTTTATTTTCTCCTCCCTATGAAAGGAAGAGTGACTTCTCTGATGCATGAAATTGGGGGTAGTTATTGCACATGTTCAAACCCCAACAAAGTAGGGTTTTAAGCCAAATTTACAAACTGGGGGTGATTCACCTTACAAAGATGATCGACCAATTGGTTTTTCTATTTACTTTATTCTTGCTCTGTCACCCACGCTAGAATTCAGTGATGTGATTATAGCTCACTGCAGCCTCCAACTTCTGGACTCAGGTGATCCTCCCACCTTAGCCTCCCAGGTAGCTGGCCAGAGTACAGGTGCACACCACCACACCCAGGCTAGTTTTTCTAAATATTGGAGTTCCCAAAGAGTATTCAAACTGATGTGATATTTGAAAAGACATTTTGTAAGCATCTTTTAGGAATATCGGTAAGTGGAAGAAAAACACATAGTTATCAGTGGATATTTTGCCTGAGAGGCATGAGAAATATAATTGTTGTTTTGCTAGGTATCAGCAGAGTGCTCTCTTATAATTTGTGTGAAATGGAAACAACGGTAACATCATGTTTTCAATTCACACATATATACAAGTAATGAGAGGTCCAGAAGGAATGTTGCTCCAGCTCTGCTGCCACTGTGCCTCCTTTCTCCTACCCCACTCACCCCACAAAAAAGGCTAGACACTCAAAAAAAGCTGCGTTTATCTACCTTTTAGAGAGGGTGAATAGCAGAGAACTGGAGGTGGGAATGATAAGGAACTTCCAGCAGGAGATTGCAGGGAATGGGCTGACGCATCTAAAGCGGATGCCAGGTCCGCTCCCTACCTGGGTGGCCTCAGCAAATGACGTCCAGGACATCCAGGGGCAGGCTTGAGGGAGAACAGTCCCTGAAGCCAAAAACCTGCCAAGCTAAATACAGTAGTTCTAATGAAATGTGAGAGGCTATAATCCCATTTGGGAAATTCCTAAAAAGTCATGAGGCAGGGGAATGGTTTATGTTATTATCATGACCTGAGAGTCATGGCTCAGAGCCAAATGTTCAGGATTAAATTCAACAGCATTTAAATTTCGTTAGAGTGAGATGGAAATATGTTAGCAATGCCTGTAGAGTGCCAAGTAAACGCAAAAGCCAATGAGATCATAAAGGAAGTTGTTAGCTAACCTAGGTGGAGTCGCCAACTTCCTTCTACTCTAATAATTAAAAATAAAAATAATACTTAGGAGGTAATTTGAATAGAGATTCAAAAATCAAACCCCTCTGAAGGGTGAAAACTGGGAGCCTCCTCTTGCCATAGTAACCATAGCACTCAGGGCACTGTCTTCCAGCACTGGAGTACTGTCTTCTGACCTGAGATCCTAAGCAACCTCTGCTCATCTGAGATGTCCACCATATTGCGGGCATGAGTCCTTGACAACAGTAAATAGTACATCTGTTCCCTTGTTGGATAAATGATTTTCCAAGTCTGAGAATGTGTGGAACTCATTATGGAAATAATGCAATAATTCAAATCCATAATATTGATACTTTCATGTTAAGTTTAGGAACAATCTTGTGTATACTCCTTAAGTGATTTGAATATTTAAAAAGCTTATGATTCCAATTGGAAATATGAAATTGATTTTAAGTTTGTGATTTGAAGTTGAAAGGTATAAGAATATTTAACTTAGCTCATTACAGTATTAGACTAGATTTACTATGTTTATAGGTGTAATGTATTAGATTTACAAGAGATGCTTAAATATATGAGAATATTTTGTCTTAATTGGCTATAATCTTGTCATATCAATGATTTGAAGTGCTAAAATAGAAAATCAAATATGATAAATTATACAAGAAGTTTAGAATATTTAAGAGATTTTAATAAACAGAGCCTGTAACTGAGACTGATGGTTTAAGGGAGTTTGGCTTATTCAGCTTGAGTTAATCAAACATGAATTAAAGGCTCCCTTCCCCAAAGAGATTTGTTTTATTTTATTTGTTTACTAGTTTTATACGTAGAATAATAAAATGTGTATATCAGGTCAGAATGCTTTTGACAGAAACTAATACAAGCAAAAAAACCTCACTATAACCTAAACAAATAAGGGATTATTTTTCCTTCCTAGTGAGAAGTCTGGAGGTAGATATTAGATGCTGGTCTGTTGGTTCAATGAAGTCAGTGCCAAAGTCTAAGTGGTTCTCTTGACCTTTCTTCATAACCACAGGATGCTGTTAAAGCTTCACCAATCACAACAAGCACAGTGCTTGAAACATAATAGGTGCTCAATAAACACTCAGTACATATTGAATGTGTGCAGAAATATATCTCTATCTAGTCATAAAATTTTAGAATGCAAGATCTGAAAAGGACATGGAAACCTGTGTTTTTAACGTGTGTTCCAGGTGATTCTGCTGACCAGGCGAGTATGGTAAACGTGGCAAGTGTTCTCAAGTGAGCTCATCAGTCCCGGGGCTGTTAGCACCTTCCATCTGCCAGGGCCTCCCTGGTCTAGACCTCCAGCCTTGACCTTGCCCTGAAGCTCCAAACTCTTAGGCCCAGCTGCTTTCTCTGTCCCTCCACTTAGATGTCAGTAGGCACCACAACCTTTTCATATTCAGAGTACTACTTTTGAGTCCTTTCCACCCCTTACTTGGCCCCTCAATTCATACTTTTTGGGGTAGAGCCTCAAATCTAGAAATCATCTGTATTAGTCCATTCTCACACTGCTAATAAAGAATACCTGAGACTGGGTAATTTATAAAGGAAAGAGGTTTAATTGATTCACAGTTCAGCATGGCTGGGGAGGCCTCAGAAAACTTACAATCATGGCAGAAAGAAAAGCAAACATGTCCTTCTTCACATGGCAACACGAAGCAGAAGAATGACAGCTGAGTGAATGGGGAAACCCCTTATAAAGCCATCAGATCACATGAGAACTCACTCTCATGAGAATAACATGGGGGAAACTGCCCCCATGATTCAATTATCCCCCATCAGTTCTCTTCCATGACATGTGGGGATTATGGGAACTACAATTCAAGATGAGATTTGCATGAGGACACAGCCAAACTGTATCATCATCTTAAATTTCTGTGATTCTCTTATTCTGCACATCCAAATCCATGAGCAAGTTATACTGACTTTATCTCTGAACACTGATCATGGGAGGGGAGCAAGGAGAAGCACTGTGAAAGGAAAAGCGTGCTGCCTGCTGCTGTGAATAATAAAATATCTTGCTCTGACCCAGTAGTCTCGTGTCTTCTGTCAGCATCCACACTACTAAGTCAGACTACCTTGCTATCTTGCAAGGACGGTAAAATCTTAGGTCCTTTACAATTCATGACCCTTGGCATTAGATGTTCTCTCCACCTGCAATGCTCCTCCCCTAGATACTGTCATGGCTGCTCCCTTCGTGTCAGTCATGATTCAGCTCATCCCAGTACCTCTGCTGAGAAGCTTTCCTTGACCACCCAATCTCCAGAACCCCCAACCAAATCCCAGTCACTCTCAATCACTTTAGATTTTTATTTTCTTCAGAGCACTTATCATTATTTAATAAATTTTAAAATTTTATAGGGCAACATTTAAAATATATAGACAAAATCCTAAGAATATTATAATAAAAACTTTGTAACCACAACTTGGGTTAAGATACAAAATATTATCAATACAGTTGATATCCCCTATGTATTACTCCCCAATTCCATCCTCCTTCCTCCCTCCACAGAAGAAAGTGCTAATCTAATTTGGTCTTATTAATGCCCATGCATATAAAAAATACTCTTGCTACTAAATAGTATCTAATATTTGTCAATTTTAACTCTGCATAGATGGCATTATACTTTACATATTTTTCTGAAACATTCTGAAGTTATACTTGTGAGATAGTCCATGGTGATATGTGCAGCTCTAGGTCATTCATTTTCACTGCTCTACACCATTGAATGAACATATCGCACATTTTTCATTTTCTTATGAGTTGTCATTTAAATTCTTTTACATTCATTCTTTGTCCTGTGGGAATGTTTAAGAATTTCTCCAGGATATATACCTAAGAGTAGACTTACTGGGTCAAAGAGCAAACAAATTTCAGCTTTTCTAGAGCTTGTCAAATTGTTCTTCAAAGGTTTTCCCCCACCCCGTGATTTTAAAAAACTCATTTACTGAGTAGCTTCCATAATGCAATCGTAAATTCTAAGATAGCTTATCAATCATGCTCCCCTCTCTATTCCTGGTGCCAGTAGCTGCTATGTGAATATTTGTTGAATGGATGAAGAAATGCAGGCTGAGAGGGGTGCTGTGACTTGTCTAGTGTCACAAAACTCTCTTAGTGACCAAGCAGGATTCTCCCATCAGACTTCAGTAGGGAAAGAGGAAGGCTGGGCTCATCTCTTTCCTCTGAGCATCCTGGGCTCCCTTCCTATGACGCTGGCCACCCTCCTCCTGGGGCCAAGCCTTCTGCTAGACTCTCAGCTCTCAGAGAGCAGAGACCAGTCTACCTCAACTCTGTGTCCTGGGGCTGCTGGGGGCCATGGTAGGTATCGGCTGGTAAGGTTGTCATTGCAGAGAATCCTTGCAATTTGAATGACACCACTGGATGGTTGCAAGACTCCAAAAGCTTTTCTGCATTTTTTGCTGGAGAACTCTTGGGAAAAAAGAGTGCCTGGGTCTCTCTGATTTAGTAGCTAGATGAACCAGTTGCAACACAACCCACGTAATTACGGGGAGTGTTGGGGGGTGTGTGAGGAGCAGGGGCAGCAGGAAGGGGCTACGCTTAGTGTGACCTCTTTACTCTTTGGCGCCCTGCGTTCATAATATAGTTTTGGTCACAGACTGGTAGCACTGAGCTGACTAAACATTTTGTGAAATTCTGGACTGGAAAAGGAATTGAAAGGCTATTTCTAAGCCCATCTTCTGCTCTTGGAAGGAATAAATGCACCCCATGCTGCTGTACTCTAAGAGACTACAGGGCCACTCAGACAAGATCCAGTCAGGTAGAGAGACACCATCCTAATTATTTCCAGAAGGGGAATTTAAAACAAGGATTTGATTGCACTGGGGGGACAGCGAGGCAAGAGTGATTAGCCCTGACCCCTCCTACCCAGCACTAGAGGGATGGGAGCACCTGGAGGAAGCTGGAACCATACAGAGCTTGCCAGGTAGGCAATGCGGCCACAGCCAACGATGCCACCTGAGGCTGAGAGGTGGAGGAGGTCTACCCTGAGTTTTCTCTTCCTCCCACCAATGCTTTCCATTGACTGAATTAACCCCACTCCCTCCTTTCCTTCTTTCCCTTCTTTCTGCCTTCCTCCTTCCTTCTTTCTCTATTTTTGTTTTAAGAAAAACTTTCTTTTTTAAGAGAAGGGAACATTTTTCTAGAGCTCACTAGTATCTCTAGAAAAGAGAGTAGCACATTTAAAATAAAGAAGTAAAAAAGATTGTGCCCTTGTAGCCCTGACAGCAATGAGGGATGATGCCTTTTCTTCCCTGATTTCAAAGCAGCCATGTGAACTGCAGACAAATGAACCCATCTCACTGGAGGTGCGGTGGGACATTGGGACACAGTGGTTAGCGAGTAGGAGCATGGGCCCTGGAGCCAGACAATTTGGCCCTACTTCTGACTGGTGATCTTGGGCAAGTGTTTCAACACCTCTGTTGAAGATCTACATCTACAAGTGAGATGTACGTCTCACTTGTAGAAAGGGGGAAGTGATCACAGTAGTCCCTACTTCATGGGGTCAGTGTAAGGATTATGAAGTTAATACATTTGGGGATCTTAGAACAGCACCTGGCAAACATATGAGGGCTGTGACTTTGAAAAGATTCCTAAATGGTCCTGTGTACTCCGCTGTCTTCCAGGCTTCTCAGAATAGAAAACCTGTTTTGGCATGCCTCCATGGGGCAGTATTTGGACTTAGGGATCAAATATCATCAATTTTTAGCTTTTAATCAAACACACACTATTTATACCAGTAAGAGTCAGGTACTGGCTTGGCATCCTGCCAAGTGTCATCTGGCAAGGACTCAATTAAACTAGAAGCAGGAAGTAGGAAAGAAAAAATAAGCCCCCCACTTTTGTCTCAAAATGTCATTTCAAAGACTGCCAGGCTCAGCTGCTGCCCCAGCACGAATCAAGGTTAACGTGCTGCACCTGCAGAATCAGGGCCCTGCCACCGCCAGCTTGTGACGTGGCCACCCAGCACCAGGCCAGGGGAGCTTGATGGGGTTTGAGTGCATTGGCCCAATCATTTGGTTGGCAGGTTGGGCCAGCTCCTCCAAAGCCCATGACACTACAAATTGGTTTCTCAAGTAGCTTTTTCCCTGGTTCCTGTGTGGTCTCTTCTTTACCTTTCAAAGTTATACTATTAATTTCCGAAAGAATGAAAATTGGGCTAGGGATCCCATAACAACATATATTAACCATCGAAACAAAAAATGGTTCTATGAAATATACGAGACCCCCAAAGTATCAAGCAAGGATTCAGTTCATAAAATTGAAATGGGGCTTTGTGAAACTTTTATCACAGACTCTTTGTGAACTTAGAAGTTAAGGGACTTCTGATTTTCAGTTAGGTGTTTAAATGTAATTAAATGAACACTTCTGCAATTCCCTTAATTAAGGAATAAGGGAATTAAGTGATTTAACTTATGCCAGTTTTCATCCATGCATGATTTTTTTTTCCTTGTTGAAAGCAAAACTCAGAGTTTCCTAGCTTAGAGGCAGAAACTCAACCATAGCCAGCGTGAACTCTGGCAGTGACCTTAGAAGTGGGAAATTGTGGGGGAGGAGCTGGAGAGAAAATATAGCTTAAAAGAGACAGGATGTCCACTAATTAAAACTAATACAGGACATTAAAATCAAAGCTAATGGATGGTAGCTTTAATTCTTTAAGACTTCATTCATATCTAAACATGCATTTCAGTGGCCAAGTCCATCCTTGATGTACTATGAGTATTTGTTAATTGCATGAATCTCTCTTGTTTTTAAAAATATGTCAACTTTCAACAAAGACTTAAGGCAGGTGGCCCTATTAAAACTTGTTTAAAAAACAAAAAGCAGGAGAGTTAAAGACAATAAGGACGGCAAGTTCTAACAAGCTGTTTCCCTTTTTCCGGCACTCTTGTGTGTAAATATATAAACCTTAATTTAAGAGGATCATATTTCATTAAGTTGTCTAAACATAGGCTCACTTGTAAATAGCCTGAGTGTGGAAAGGCTTTTCTAAAGAATATTCCAGTGTTTGTTCTTCATCACTTAAAGCTGCAGTCTTAATTTTAATATGACATGTGGCATTCCAGACATAGAAGAAGCCATAGATCATAGCCATGGAGAAAAATGACTCACTTCAAAATGATAAATTATGTTGAGGTATTAAAACTTCTCCAAGTCTTACATACAAGTAGATATGATTTAAAAATGCCATTTTCCTTTTATAAACCATATTTCAATGATTGATCACAAAAAGAAATCTGGAATATTTAGCCAATTTTCAGACCTATCTTTTTCAAAGTCAAGTTTAGAAAGGAGAGATTCTGACAGCTCACTGGCTTTCTTCTATATAGTAAATTACGTGTTTATATAGTGAACAGTGAAGAGTATAGTAAACACTATTTCTAGAGTAATACCCGCTTACTCATTGTTTCTCATTTGGAATCATTAATTCATAAAATGTAGCCTTGAAGTGAGACTTCTTCATCAAACTTAAAAATTAGGAAGCAAATACAGATAAAAACTGCTAGGTCAATATTGGCCAAGATTCTTTAATGAGAGAAAAACCAGCCACCTCAAAGACTAATACTGTCAGTCACTCAGAGTGGTTGGAAGCCTCCTGTACAGGAGTCAGAAGAAAACCTTCATGTTCCTCCTCTTTGGGTAACATCAGCCATGCCTGCTTTGTTCATTTAAGAACCAGATGAGATCAGGTATATTTTGAAGCTATAAAGCACCATTTACGTATTAGATGTGATAGTCACAGTGGGAACAGAAATACTGGAGATTCAATTCAAGCTATTCTTATTCTTAAAAAATAACCCAAAGTATGTTTCTATAAAATGGAGTCAGTGTCAACTCTCTCTAATTCAATGGACAGCAAGCGAAATAAATAGCCACTGCGAGACTGGAATTGAAAAAATTCAATAATCTCTGAAAATACAAAAAAAAAAAAAAAAAAAAGAAAGCTTTTCCCAATGATCTTCAGTCTCAAAACAAAATAGATCTAATCACTGGCTTCTTGGGAGACAATATTAATATAAGCAATCATATAACATGTGTCTTAAGAACCCAACAACTACAATTATAATATATTAGTTGTACTTTGTAACACAGAGCACTCTTCAAAAATCACTCTGTAAGGTTGAATCCAAGTGACTTAACCATGGGACACAAATTGTTCTATGAACTTGCTCTAAAAATATATTGTTGGACTGAAAAGATCCAAAGATTGATTTTCATCATGTAATAAAGTATAGAAATGGAAAAAAAATCTTTTTTTTTTTCCACGACGGCTCACATGTCTTAGTTTTGATTTTCAAGGCACTAGTTTCAGCAGCAGGACATAGTTTGTTCATAGGCTTTCCAAGGGTAAAACAAATAGTGTGCAGAGTTTAGATCAATATCAGAATGACTCACTTGACAGATATTTGGATCTGTAGAAACCTCAGCCCTCTGGTTCAGATGCTCCAAACTGCCACCTAATTTTTCCCTCTAATATCCTTAAAATAACTGTCACAATCCCCATCCTAAAGATGCAGAACAATCCTCCACAACAAAACATTCTTCAAACATTTGCTCAGAGTTAGTTTACTCTATTTTACCATCAATTCTAAAAAGCACACTTATTTTAATTTCCCAGCATATAGTACATAGAAACAGGAATTTAGAAGGTAAGAGAAGAAGAAAAAAACAGGAAGAAACAACATTAAGAAAGATGTGAGCCCAAGTGGATGATGGCTCACACCTGTAGCCCCATCTACTCCTGAGACTGAGATGGGAGGATCACCTGAGGCCATTTCAAGCCCGCCTCAGCAATATTAGTAAGACTTCCTTTCTAAAAAGTAAATAAAGTAAAGAAAGATGTAAAAGCTGACTGTGTACTAGGTAGGCAACAGACAGAAAACAGAAGCCAAGATGCACTCACTGCAATCAGGGGACAGTAAACTTTCAAGAGTACTTGCCAATTGAATAGTGTTTAAGGCTGTCAGTGCGTTCAGTGATAAACTTCAAAGTGAATTAAAACATTGAAAGATAAAGCAGGATATATTAAAATAATTTCTTTTCCTGTGGAAAATTTGGATCACGTCTGAAAAGTATATGAAAAAAAGCCATAATGATCTTGTATCTTAGAAATAATCACTGTCAACAACTGTTTAATTTCCTCCTGCTGCCACCATGTGCAGTAAATTTGCATACACTAAGATCTTATCATTAGGCCATTCCCTAATGCCCTGGCCTTGCTCTTTAAATAGAAACTAATTGTTGGAGCTACTGAGGGGAATCAGTGGACCTGAAGGGGTTCTGGGTGTTTTCTCCCTCGTGTTGTAAGGTAAATTGGTCTTCTAGAAGAAACTATGAAGATTATAACCATTCTAAAGGGATTTCAATTGCATTTTGATGACATATGTTAAATTTGTTGTGATAAAATGTAAAAATCCGGAGACCTACCTCCTCTAGCTATGTCAAAAGGGCAGTCACATCAGCAATTTCACATGCATCAAAATGTCCACACATCTGCAGATTTGCTTTTAAAAACGTGATTTCAGTAACTGGAAAAATGAAGGCAAGTATCTAGAACATAACAACACATAGAAATCCAGCACTTGGAACAAATGTATATTTACATTTTGTAATTTTGCATTCTTTTAAAAATAAAAGTGACAAGGCATTACATGTGAATGGGTAATACCTCATTAGTTTCTTCTTGGTTTTGATGCAGGGCAAGTGAGCCCCCAAACTGGGGCTTAGCCTGGGAGGGTTCTTGGCTTTGCCCAGGAAAAACTTCAAAGATGAGCCAGCGGTGTTAGCAACTTCTATTGAAGTGGTCGTGCACAGCAGCAACAGAGGGACTGCTCCTTGCAGAGCAGAGTCACCCCATTGGCAGGGTGCCCAGAGTAGCAGGGGCAGTTCTGCAGTCATATTTATACCCACTTTTCATTACATACAAATTAACGGACAGGTTATTCAGACATTTCTAGAAAAAGGGTGGTAAATTTCTGGTCATTGCCATGGAAAGGAGTGGTAACTTCCAGGTGTTGCCATAGCAATGATAAATTGACATGGCACTGGTGGACATGTGTGATAGTTAATACTGAGCATCAACTTGATTGGATTGAAGGATACAAAGTGTCGATCCTGTGTGTGTCTGTGAGGGTGTTCCCAAAGGAGATTAACATTTGAGTCAGTGAGCTGGGAAAGGCAGACCCACCCTCAATCTGGGTAGGCACAGCCTAATCAGTGGTTAGCATGGCTAGAACATAAGCAGACAGAAACCTGTGAAAAGAGAGACTGGCCTAGCCTCCCAGCCTACATCTTTCTCCCATGCTGGATGCTTCCTCACCTCAAACACTGGATTCCAAGTTCTTCAGTTTTGGAACTTGGATTGGCTCTCCTTGCCCCTCAGCCTGCAGACAGCCTATTGTGGGACCTTGTGATCTTGTGAGTTAATACTTAATAAACTCCTCTCACTCTCTCTCCCTCTCTATATATATTCCATTAGTTCTGTCTCTCTAGACAGATCAAGTGAGTTAATACTTAATTAACTCCTATATATATATATTCCATTAGTTCTGTCCCTCTAGAGAACCCTGAGTAATACATGTCTTATGGAGAGGTGCTTTCACCTCCTCCCTGTTTCAGCCAGTCTTCAATCCAGTTTGGAGTAAAGTCTTACCTCCTACCTCAGTTTCAATTCATTCCCTCCTCTTCCTGAGGCAACCACTCCCCTGTGGATCACTTTTAAATGAAAGGCATCGGTTACTGGCAGAAATCTTTGGAATGTAGCTAAGAAAATGGATGCTGTCAGTAGGATATCACAAATAGGAGTTTTTCTCCTTTTCAAAAGGATGGTCACAACTTCATAAAAGGCTTTCTAACTCTGGCTTGGAACTGACTTGGGTTCAGATTCTGACTCTACTAAGCAATTGACCATGTGACCCTGGATGATTTACTTAAATTCCCTGTGCCTCAGTTTTCTTACACCTAGAATGAAAATAAAAATGGAACTTATAGGTTTGATGTAAGGATGAAATGAGTTAATTTACATAAAATGCTTAGCATAAATCCTGGCACATAAAAAAGCCTGAAAAAATGTAAGCGATTTTTTTTGAGAACTTGAAAGATGAAGGAGGATATATTAGGAAGTGAATTGTTAGCTGTACAGAAAGTGTCATCGAATGGTGTTTTTTGTTTTGTTTTGTTTTGTTTTGTTTCCATGGCTTAAGATAGCTAAAGAGTGGGATTTTTATCAAGGGACATCAACAAAGCTCTAGGCTGACATTTGAAAGGGAAATTATTCAATTCAATTAAACACATATTTATTAAGTGACTAGTATTTAACACGGACAGTGAGATTTCAATCTAATAGTGAGGCAGACAAGTGAACAGCTATTCTGTCATTGTTGCTGGATGATGCTGCATCTGAGAATAGATGCTCATCCGGAGAGGAGGCTTTCTGCATGGTTCATAATAAGGAATTGGTCAAACATCAATAAAAATATCTTTCTAATTTGTAACTGACATAAAGCTGGCATGGTGGGGTGAATCCAAAAGATTATAACAAGCTGGAATTATAGACTAAAATTTTTAAAATGAGATTTAATATGGAGAAATATACACTTCAAAAACCAAATACCCAAGAGCAGCAGGGTAACAGCAGGTCATTTGAAAAAGTCTTGAGGATTTTAGCAGATTTGGTGGAAGCACTATTTGAGCTATCTTACATAGTTGCAAAAAGTCCTGCAGACTTGCACTGTATTATTAAGAGAAACATAGTACTACAACCAATAAAGGTCTCATGGCATTCCCCACTGGCCAGAGCACATTTTGTTCATATTTGAGGGATAGCTGCTTAGAAGGATATTGACACACTATAATATCTAGAGGAAAGTATCAGAGATGGTATAGGAATGGAAACTACGACTTTATAGAAAAGGTTAATATGTGAAGGTGGCTTCATGGAAAGAAGTATTGAGGCCGAGGACATGGTAGGTGGCTTGGTATACTTTAAAATTTGTCACTCGGTTTAAAAATTTACAGGAAGTTATAAGATGACAAACTGAAAATGTCAAGAACGGCATTCTAGACATTGTAAATAAAATGGTAAGAAAAGAATTTCCTGCCACTGGATGAAATGAATGAAATGATTAACTGTCAGATAAATTGTAGAGAACCTTCTTGCATCAGTGGGATGAACGAAGACAGTTCTGACTCACTCTCTCATCCTACAAACGCCCTAGTAGCAAAGTCTGTATCTGAACAGGCTGTGTAATTATTCTCCTCTGTGCTAAGTGAGGTAGAAGTATGTAATTGACTTTATTATGATGAGATCTTTTCAATCTCCAAAGAGCATTGATTTGTTTTCTAGTCTGTATTTGCATTAATATTTGCTCTTTAAAATAAAACCATTGACCACTTTATATCTACTAAGATGGCTATAATAGTAATATATTTTTAAAGTACAGAAAATAACAAGTGTGGGCAAGAATATAGAGAAATTAGAGCCCTCACGCATTGCTGGTGGGAATGTAAAATGGTGCAGATGCTGCCTAAAACAACTGGACAGTTTTTCAGAATTAAAGAATTGTCACATAGAATTCTTATCATGGAATTGCCATGTAAACCAGAAATTCCACTCCTAGATATATATACCCAAGCGTATTTTGAGAATATTCATGTTCAAAAACTGAAAAAAATCATGTACAAAAACTTGTGTAAGAATGTTCATAGCAGGATTATTCATAATAGTAAAAGTAGAAAAAACACATGTCCATCAATTGATGAATGTGTAAAGTTTGGTATACCCATACAACGGAATATCATTCAGCCATAAAAAGAAAGAAAGTACTGTGATGCTACAAGATGGATGAGCTTTGGAAACATGCTGAGTGAAAGAAGCCAGACACCCAAGGCCATACATTGTATGATTCCATTTGCGTAAAATGTCCAGAATAGGCAAATCCATAGAGATAGAGAGTACGTTTGTGATTTCCAAGGGCTGGAGCAGGAAGGGGGCATCGGGAGTGATTGCTGTGGGTATGGGTTTATTTTAGGAGGAATGAAAACATCCTAAACTCAGTTTGAGGTGATGGTTACACAACTTTGTGAATATACTAAAAACCACTCAGCTGTACTCTTTTAAATGATGAATTTTATGTTATGTAAATTATATCTCAATTAAAATCCTGTCAATGATTCGGAATACTCTAGTTTTAAAAGTAGAGTTATGTTTAAAAAATTATGACACATATCCATTTTTCTAACATTTCCAAAGGTTATAGAGGGTTCTGGCCCCACCTTGCTCCCCTCTTAGCCTAGCTGTTTTACCAGTCTGTACATTCACGTTTTTATAGATCTACATGAAGTGTACAGTTATTCAAAACAACTTGTAACGTAAACTATCACTATTTATTCCCTGGAGAGCTGGAGGTTGTTTTCTTATTTTTCTTCCCCGAGTTTCTTGTGGCTCTTGTACTGTGGTTAGCATTGAGGTACCCACAGTTGAGAACGTGAGTGGCTTAGCAGGGAATTGCACAGAACTGGGGACATTTGCGAGCTGGGAACAACCTTAAGTGGGCACTGGTGGCCTCCAGAATGCAGATGAGAGAGCAGGAAATTCCAGGTAGAGGAAGAGACAGCACAAGCTGGTGTGGCTGGGCTCCAACTTTGGAGCTAAAATGATCAAAGATCCCCAATGTTTCAGAGCAAGAAATATGGGGAAGTTAATGTTATTGTGTGAAGAACATCAGCCTTTGGCTGTTTGATGGATGACTATTGAGTTTGGAGGTTCTTCTCTATCCTTATTAGTTGCTACAGATATTCTCGCTATGTCTTAGCACCTTATAAACAAAGGAAAGAGAAGCCTGCAGCTCTCTATCTGCAGATGCAGATAAACATCTGGGGACAGTGACAAAGCTCACAGACTCTGATGGTGTCTTTGATATACAGCCACAATACACATTTTGACACCGAGTAGATACTTTTAGATGATAAAATCAGTGGTTTGAATTTAGGCATTTGTGTGAAGTTCATGACCTTTCATGCCATGATTGGCTTAAGTAATTCAGAATTAGCTGCGTGTGGGTGCCGTGGAAATACTCTTTCAATCTCTTTCTTATTGGGCCAAATTTGTGCAAAATAAATTGCTGTTTTAATGGGAAAAACAGCAATTAACTTTGCACCAACCCAAGAGTTCACGGGATATTCAAAGCAATTTTGTGAACTGTATCCTCCAACTTGAGGCAGTGACTGTGAAACCACTAGATGGCACAGTCATGCTAGATGTAATCAAGACTTCAGCAGAGAAGAAAAAATGAGTCTTGCTGGATAACTTCATCAGATACTTAAGCTGTAGTTTACTTCCTCTCTCCAAAATTTTTCTACGTGTTAGTAATTTATGTCTTCCAGATCATGTAAATACAGATGTGTTAGACTTAGTCATCTAAATCAACTGTTCAGTGACTAGAGCCAAACTATAAAAAATGATTACTTCTCTTTGTTTTCAGTTCAAGTATTTTTACTATTCCTTTGCCACACATTTCTTTATTTTTCGTACAGTTACATCAGCGCCCTGGGTCCCTTTTCTTTTGTACACATACTGATAGAGAAATTACTCATCTCCAACGTCCTGGAAATTGTTTCACAGCGCATAAATTTCCTCGCCCTCTGAAAGATGTCACTCATTTTCTTTAGCAGGGCATTAGGGAACTCCAGCTTTCGGAAAGATGTTAGAAAAGAAATGTCATGTTCCAAGACACAAAGTAAATGATTACTTTCTTTACCCAGCTTTGTCATTTGTCTGAAAAAAAAAAAAAAGAAGAACTGTTTTATTCACAGTCAGAGGCTAAGGAAGCAAGACAAGGCACGTTAGTGAGGCTGTAAATACCACTGTGTCCACGATCACTTAACACACGCCATCTTCCAGCACAGCCCCGGCCCCTCTAACCCCCCTGCCCCACTGCAGCCCTTAAAGCCAGAAACCCTCAGGCCCCCCGAAAGTTTAGTAGGGCTGCATTTGGAACAAGTCCAGAGCCAACAAAGGAAAGTAGTGGAGACACTTAGGAGGGAGAAGAGAGAAATGAAATTTATTTAGCCCGGGGTCCCCACGCCACGAATGTGGCCAGCAGGGGGCTTCTCGTGCGGACGCTCAAAGCCGGAAGAGCCAGCAGGCTCCGAAGCCCTCATGGGAGCCGGGAGTTCCATGGCGCAGGCCCCCCCGCTGGTGCCCCAAGAAACGCTTGAGTTTGAGAACTCAGGGAACACGAAGAGCCCCCACTGCGATGGTGATGGCCCTGGATTGGGTGGTGCTAAGGAAAGGGCAGCACACCCTTGAGGGCGGGAAGTGAATGGGGTGAGAGTCGGCACTGCTGGCCATGTTTTCTTTTCCTCCATTTCCTTATGGGACTCAGTTTCTTCAAGGGAAGAACCAAAATGAATAAAGTCTGATATGGTTTGGCTGTGTCTCCACCCAAATCTCGTCTTGTATTGTAGCTCCCATAATTCCCACATGTAGTGGGAGGGACCCCATAGGAGGTAATTGAATTGGGAGGGTGGGCCTTTTCCGTGCTATTCTCGTGATACTGAGTAAGTCTCACGAGATCTGATGGTTTTATGAAGGGCAGTTCCCCTCCACACGCCCTCTTGCCTGCCTTCATGTAAAATGTGGCTTGGTTCCCCTTCCTCCTCTGCCATGATTGTGAGGCCTCCCCAGCCATGTGGAATTGTGAGTCAATTAAACTTCTTTCCTTTATAAATTACCCAGTCTTGGGTATGTCTTTATTAGCAGCCTGAGAACAGACTAATAGAGTCTAAATTACAAAAAAAGAATGCCATCTAGTTTTTTATACAAAGAGATCAAGAAACAGCCCTTGATTGTGCCGAGAAGATTTTAGGAACTGTTTATAAGTGCCCTACTGAGGACTCTAGAGATGATCCTTCATTCTAGAATTATAAGGTTAAAGTTGTTTGTTTTTTCTACTGGCCTAGTCCTTGGTGTATATAAAGAATCTTGTGGTGCTTTGGTATTTATTAAGAGATAGAGAGTCTTTAATTTTTGAATACATTGGATCAATTTTTATATAGTATTGCATTTTTTATAACCCTTATTTACTTTTTATTTTTAAACCCCACCATCTCCTCTATTCTCTTGACCCAGATGTCATGTAATAAGTTATGACATTATACATTTTCACCTTACAGCTATGTTCTGGGGCTTGGCACTCTTATTATTTAAAAAATGGTATCTTCTATGAGAAAACATGAATATTAAAGTAGACATGAATTTAGTTTTGTAATAATTAAATTGAATCCCAGGATGGCAAAGATTTAAATATGATTTATACTTGGCATTAGTCACAGCAAGTAATACTTGCTGCAGTAACAAAAACCCATTTCAGTGGCTTCGTACGATGAAGGTTTATTTCTCACTCTCATCATCATTCAACATGGATCTCTCAGGAGGCAGAGAGAGAGCTCTGCTCCGTACATTAATTCAGGGATCCAGGCTCTTTCAAACTGGTTGCTCTATCATCTTCTAGTGCCATGGTTTCCTCTACCAATGCTTTGCATCCTATCAACAGGTGACAAAAGAGAGGGAGAATGGATAAATCGCATTCCACTCAACCGCCTCAGTCTGAAGATGACATACATAATTTCTGCGTACATCCCACTGGTAAGAATTAGTCCCAAGGACCTATCTCAGGAAGAAGAGAACATGGATATTGTTGCAAAATACTCTGATATCTATCATACACACATGTTAAATCAAGTTTAGCCTAAAGCTGCCTCCTTACATATTTTAAATTTAGCCTAAAGGTTTCTCCCTATATGGTGAACTATAAATTAAATGGAGGTATAAACAGACTGTAACCTTTGTCTGTGCCAATCATTGAGTTTTGGCCAATCAAAGAGGGCCAACTGTTCAAACCATGTTCAAATAAGGTAAATGCCAAGATATAACCAACCCAGCTGTGTCTACACCTCACTTCTGTTTTCTGTGTATCACTTTTCTTTTTCTTACCATAACTTTTCCACCAGGTGGCTGCGTTGGAGTCTCTGAGCCTACTCTGGCTTGGGAGGCTGCCCAATTTGCAAATCATTCTTTGTTCAACTAAACCGTGTTAAATTTAATTTGTCTAAGGTTTTTCTTTTAGCACACATGTGCCAGCAATACAAAGTTTGAGAAGACACTAAACTATTTGTTTCAGGGTGGGAAATGCCATGTCTTACTGCTTGATGTACTCCCCCAGAAGAATCCACCCACTCATACCATACCCAGTCAAGAATAAGCAAAATATGGCCTTGGGAATTAACTTCCTATTTCCAGCATTTGTTTAAACTCAAGAATCTTGGTGAAGTCTTGACCAAGGGAGTTTTAAAGTAAAACAGCATATTTTAAAAGTTGATTTAATCTAGTTCTTGAGAAAACAGGCTTTAAGTCCTTTGTAAATGTGGTGGCCAGCCTACAAGATGGCCCCCAATGATTCTGTTGCTGATATTCCACCCTGTGTCATCTCCTCCCACTTTGAATAAGGCTGACTTGTGCAGCCAATAGGACACTGTGAAATGAGAGAGTGTGATTTTTGAGACTGGTCACTAAAGTCATTGCAGCTTCCCTTGCTTTCTTTTGGATTACTTGCTTTTGGGAAAGCCAGTTGCCATATTGTAAGAACACTCAAGAAGCCCTGCAGAGAGGGCCACATGATGAGGAAATGAGGTCTTCTTCCAACAGCCAGCACCGACTTACCAGCCACGTGAGTGCACCATCTTGGAATCAAATCTTCCACCTCTAATTAGGCCTTCAGATGGCTGCAGCCCTAGATGACTTTTGACTACAGCTTCTTGAGACATCCTGAACCAGTACCACTCAGTTAAGCTGCTCCCAATTTCCTGATCCATAGAAATGATGTAAGAAAATAAATGTTTATCGTTGTTTTAAGCCACTAAATTCAGAAGGAATTTATTCCATAGGAACAGCTAAAATAAACACAGTATATCCAGACAATCTGTTCTCCTGTTGTGGGTTTTGGAGTGGTGGGTTAACAGTAGACAAAAGGCAAAAGAGGGGACTCCGTGATCTTATCCCACCAATTAGAAATGTAATATATATGATTTAAATAGATTCGCTTTCTGCTTTTTTCAATGTTATAAAAATACTGGCACTTCAACCAGATTAAGTTCATTACCATATAAATAACCCTAGCTAGATTGCTTTTCTTTTTGAGAAGAAAAGATCATTAACTTAAAAAGGATATCATTTATTTAAATTTTCACAAAAACCGTATGCTGGAGGTTATTGCCATGTTTACAGATAAGAAAAGGAAGTCTTATAGAGTTTAAACACTTTGATAATACTCTAAATGGCAAAGTCAGGGTAGTACAATTCTAGAAGCTGCATTTCATCCATATTGGTTCCTAAGCCTACCTGAAGTCAATCATTTTTCTCTGTGAAGAGTCGAGACCCCAAGAGGAAGGTAGAGTTAGTTTTGGAGCCTGGTACACGCTAGGCAAGGAGAGACCCAGGTTGCGGCTTGGCATAGTTCAGTGCAGTTGAACAACTGTTTACCAAACACTAATTTGGTAGCATAAATGCTTTTTTGGTCCTACTGGCTGTGGATTCTTGATGGTAATAACAATGACAACAATGGCAGCATGATGCCAGCTGCATCTCAGATACTGTTCTGATATATTCACATGTGTTAACCCATTTTATCCTACAACAATCCATGGGTAGGAACTGTTACTGTTGCTATTTTACTGATGAGGCACTAAGGCAAAGAGAGATGAAATAACCTGTCCAAGGTCACCTACCCAGCTAGTAAGAAGTGGAGCTAGGACTCAAACCAGAGAGGCTGACTGCAGTCTGTGTGTCTGACCTTTCCAGGTGGCTTGATTAATGAGCTAGGCCTGTCCTATATCTGCTGGCTTAGTGTCTACCCCACTGCCATCCCTACTCCTCACATTCCTCATATCTTGTTCTCCACCAATGTCTTGCTGCTGCTTCAACCCTGCCCGCCGTTGCTGAGCTCACCTGCGTGGATGCACTGTGTTCTACTGCTCTGTGGATGCCCATATGGTGGCCAGTCTTGGACCCCTGGGAGTCCTTGGGATATCTGTGCTTCCTGCTAGAGCTATATGGGTGCTGGACAGGCAATTACCCCAATGTCCCTAACTTTGATGCAGCCTGAATTAATCTTCAGAGACCGCCAAATAGTCTGAGCTCAAGCAGGGCAGGGTCATTCTCAAGCTGTGATTTGTAGAAGAATCACCTGGTGTACCTACTTAAAATGCAGATCCCCAGGCACTGTGGGAAATTCTGAGCCTATGGGTTTGGGGTAGTGGTGGTTATTCTGAGGCAGGAAACCGCCTCCAAGCCTTAGAAGACACCTACAGCAGGGAAATGCCCTCCTCTTCACATGCCCCTCCCCCCTTGGAGGACCTACTCTCCTTCTGGGAGTTTTCATGTTTCAAGCATCATTTTATGCCGTCTTAATGCCTTCAGGCTCTTATGCTGTAATGCATAGATTGGATGGCTTATAAACAACAGAAATTTATTTCTCACAGTTCCAGAAGCTGGGAAGTCCAAGATCAAAGTGCTGGAAACTTCTGTGTCTGGTGAGGGCCTACTTTCTAATTCATGGACGGTGACTTCTCACTGTTCCCGGCATGGTAGAAGGGGCAGGGTAGCTCTCTGGGGCCTCTAATCCTCCCAAAGGCCCCATCTCCTAACGCCATCACCTCGGGGATTAGATTCCAACGTGAATTTTGGGGAGACACACTCATTCAGACCATGGTACATGTTTTCCATAATGACTGCCTCCTTCTCTCCAGACCAGGTAACTGGGTCTGGCCCCCACTGTGGCCCACACACTCCTTTTTCATGCTCAGTGATCTGTTGTCCTCTAGGTCCCCAGGTGAACCAGGGAAGATGGCTCAGACACCATCCCAGAGTGCCCAATTCCACTCAGTGGCTGCTGGGAGAAGCAGGCCAGGCCTGCATCACCAGCCCTGCCCATAAGGGCCTCAGTTGCTGGTAGACAGTCAGAAGTGTAAGCAGATTATCAGTATCTAATGGAAAGAGCTGACAAGTATGAATTGGGTGCCATTGATGGCAGGGGCCGGCCTTCTGGAGCAGCCACTGCTATCACGCTGGTTGCAGCAGGGAGCCAGTGGGAACTGGGGACAAGCGGGTGCCCCGCCCCTTCCAAGTTGGGACAGGAGCTCCCTGGGTGCCGCTGCAGCCACCCAAGCCACGATTGTGGGTCCAGGCATCCCTGAGCTCTTGGAGGGGCCAGGAGCAGGCAGGAACCCCACACTCCCAGGCACAGCTGCAGCCACCCAAAGCAAACTGCAGACCTAGACATTTCTGTGCTCTTGGAGGCCTGGGAAGGCCACCCCTGCCCTCACAGGCTCAGAAGTGGCTGCTCCTGCTGCCTAGTTTCTCCCTGTTGTCAGTGCCTGCTCTGATCATGGAGAAAAGTCAGGGCTGAGTCCAGTGCTGTTACAGCCTGGTTGGGTGTGCACACGCTTAGGGCAGTGCTGACACACCAGGCCCCTTCCACCTTAGCCCTCTCTGGACTTTGGGTGCCAATGAGCATAGGTGTGAAGCCAAGGGGGCACTGAGGACAGCTCTGCGCTGGCCTACAGGTGCCGCTTGGCACCTACAGCCTGGGCACCATAAACATCAGCAGGAGGCAGACAGGTTCCTGGGCAGAAGGGGTCCTACCTTCACGTCAGGGAGGGCCTGAAGGCTGCGGGGTGGGCTGCCAGTCGTGCCAACTGGAGTGGGAACATGTGGTTCATTTTCCAGGCCCACCCATGGCCATGGGCCAGTTGGCACTCACTTCTTCCCCTCTGTGGCTTATAAAAGCCCCAGGCTCTGCCAAAGCTGAGCAGATATTGGGATGACCAGCTGCAAAGAGGAGCTACCCACCCAGGACCTCCTGTATGCTGAGAGCTGGGAAGATGATGGGATGACCTGCATGTAGAGAGGAATGACCTAGTTCAGTGCCACCTCTCTGCTGACAGCTGCAGAGATGATGGGATGACCTGCCTGCAGAGCGGAGCTTCTCACTCCAGGGTCTCCTCTGTGCTAGGATCTGAACACTCATCGGGATGCCCTGGCTTAGAAAGGACCTAACCCCTGCGGGTCCCCTCTAAGCTGTTGTATTGCTCAACAAAACTCCTCTTTGTTTTGCTTACCCTCCACTTTTCTGCGTAACTCATTCTTCCTTGTTGCAGGACAAGAACTCAGGACCCATCAAATGGCAGGGCTAAAAGAACTGTAACACAAACAGAGTTGAAACATGCCCCTTGCTCACCACGTTGCAAGTGAAGAGAAGGGGAGAAGAGCCGTAGCCCTTCAAGGGGCCCAGACCTGGGAGCTGCCCGAGCCAGGGCTGTGACTCTCTCTTTCGTTCCTGGTATCTCCAAGCTTCTGGGCACCATTGCAATTCCCAGTGCCAGAAGGGGAAGCTGCTTGTGGTGTGCCTGGTCCAGCTGCAGCCTTGCAGAGAGCTGGCACCCATGCTGGCACCTGGAGCTGCCCGCATCATGGCAGCAGCCAGTGTGTCTGACTGCACAGTGGCTGGACCCCTCACTTGCTCACACAGCCCTCGCCACTCCATGCCTGACTCACAGTCTCCCTGGGAGGTGTGGGATCCAGGCCGGTAGTATGAGCTGAGCGCAGCCTACATGGCCAAGTGGGCGGAACAAGCCCAGCAGGCCCCAAGCAAAACTCGGGCAAAGACACCACCGGCCACAGGTTTCCAGCAAGAAAAGCAACACCCCAAAGATCCCGTAACACCATCAGAGCCTAGACAGGGGACCTTTTGCTTAGAATGCTCAACACTCAGGGAAGTTTACCAAATAAAGTGACATGTGACCTGGCTGCAAAAGACTAGTAATAGCCTAGGCCCGGGGCTGGCAAACTACATCCCCTGGGCCACATCCAGCCCACTACCTGCTTTTATAGAGCCCACAAGCTAACAATAGTTTTTACATTTTTGAATAATTGAAAAAAAAATCAAGAATATTTTACGCCACATGACAACAATATGAAATTCCAACTCCAGTTTCTATAAATCGAGGTGTGTTGGAATACTGCCACGCTCATTTGTTTCTGAATTGTTTGTGGCTGCTTTTGTGCGTTGAGTTGTTGCAACGGAGACTCTGTGGCCTGCAAAACCTCAAATACTTACTATCTGGCCCTTGACAGCAAAAGTGTGCCGACTTTTGTTCCAGATAGGAAGGTGCTCTGGGCAGAGGTACGAGGTGAGAAAACACATCCGTGGTTTGTGCGTGGAGCTGCCTGCTTTAAGCAGTGTTCTCAGAGCAAGGAGGGTGAGGTAGAGGACGCTAGACAGTGAAGCCGAGGCAACCAAAGGGGCCACGTGGTCTGGGGAGTGATGGGCCTTGCTTAGATGTTGCTCCTGTGTAATGAGGAGCTCTGGAAAGCAGGGAGATGCAACAATAAGAACTGAATGCTAAAACTGAGGAGCGGAGGGATGGCAAGTTGGCCATTTAACAGGCTGAGGGGAGAGAGGCCCAGAGGTAGAAGAGAGAAAAGCCAGGAAGGGTGAGGGAGCTCTGTGTGTTGGGCAGTTTTGCAGAGGATGAATATGTAGGTGCTGCCATGCCAGGCGCTACTGCCATGTCCCTGTGGCCCTTCCAGTCACTTAGTTCCTGTGATAAAGTCTCATCTTCGTTATTTATTGTCCAAGTCCACAATGAGGATTTCCAGTGGGAAGTTACCCTTTTGGATTTTCTCAGATCATGAACCTAAAAATATGATTATGTACCTACAAGATACTTATAACTAGTGAAGTGCCATATAAATGTCAGCTGTTACTGATCGACTGAGGTAAAATTAGGGCTAGGTCACTGCAGGACGGTTTAGGTGGTTAAATGTTGTCTTTTCTTCAGTACTTACCACTATTTGCAGTTTATTCCAGAGGTTATTCTTGATTCATGCTATGTCACTCCTTATGTGACTTGCCATATAAAATTGTCCCCATGAGTTATTAGTTAGGCAAGCAATTTAATCATTTCTCACCATTTGTCTCTGTTCAGGGAGAACTAGCATAACTATCATACGTTTAATGAAGTCTCTAGATAATTATACTCAATGTCTTGCAGGAGGTGGGGGAACTAAAGATCCATGGCTAACTCTATTCTTATTTGGTAATTAATCACTTGGACAATCTTCCAGGAAAAGAGGCACGACCCCTGCAAAGGCCAGGAACTGAGGGAAGAGAATGAGGAAGGATGGAGCACTTTAGAGCATCTTTCTAACCTCAAGTACACCCAGGGAGCACTGAGTCTTGGGCATTAAAATGAGAAAAATGATTAGAAGCCATAGCAAATGCTCTCTCAGCACGATTTTGCTTTTATTTATATTTGGGGGGAGAAATGAAGTCAGAATTATTTTTAAATAAGAGAGATGATAAAAACCAAACCATTAAAAAGTACTGATTAAATATTCATAAGCACAATCCCACATCCTTAACAGGCAGCCTTCCATGAGGAGGTGGGATGTCTTCCTGTGATTCAGGGAAGGTACTTTCATCTTACTTGGAGTCAGTTTGCTGGTGGCCATCTCAGGTCCCAGCCACCCCACGTCTCAAATTAACCATCCTTGGGGCTGGACCACTGCCCACCATGTACATATTCCTTCACTTTCGGGGCTTTCTTTTCAAACCACGGCCACAAATGCAGTCTTAAGTTTGCTGAACTCGTCGTTTCCCCTAAAAGAGCAAAATCTCACCGTTTGTTTTATTTCTGGGAGGACAGAGGTGAAAAGCAGGCCTGGAGTGGTGACCATAAACCCATGGCTGTGGGCTGCTCTGAATAGACTAGGGGAGGTGGGAGGGAATATTATATTTCCACTGGCCGTGAAAAACCACTAAGACAGAGCAACTCCCATGACCCTTCCCACCACAATTAAAAGGGGCAAGGTTTTACAAGCTCAGTTTACTGTGGAAGAGGGTTCCAGTCTCAAAGTAGATTCTAGCCACGCGTGTGAATTCACAAGAGGTTAGACAGAGAGCAAAAGCTATGAAAGTGCACTTAGAACCTTTCTTTTCTTAATCATCACCTAAAAGCAGGAACGGCTGCCTACTTTGTGGGGCTGAGTGTAAAATAAAAATGCAGGTCCCCTGGTTCAAAATGTTAAGAATTCTATACTCATGAGAGCAGAGCATTAAACCCTTCTAAGTTTGGAGCCCCGCACAACTACACAGATCACACGCCCATGGAAGTTCAAGGC
>NW_012103554.1:723758-741611 GCF_000951045.1 Mandrillus leucophaeus
GCCACCACGCCCGGCTAATTTTTTGTATTTTTAGTAGAGACAGGGTTTCACTGTGTTAGCCAGGATGGTCTCGATCTCCTGACCTTGTGATCCACCTGCCTTGGCCTCCCAAAGAAGTTTTGTATTTTTAGTAGAGACAGGGTTTCACCATATTGGTCAGGCTGGTCTCAAACTCCTGACCTTAGGTGATCCACCCACCTCAGTCTCCCAAAGTGCTGGGATTACAGGCGTGAGCCACTGTGCCTAGCCAAAGCAACTTTGAAAATGTGTCTAATTTACACTAAAAGAGTTAATTCGCCTACTAGGAATTTGTCTTGTCTAAGTAGAACAAGATTAAACTGTCTATAATTTTTCTTTAAGCTTGCAAAGGAGTGAGTTTCCCTAGAACACACATGTCTAATTGGTTCAAACCAATTCTTGTCAGTGAGATGCTGGGGGAAGAGTTGTCAATGCCTGCCTGAGTACCACACATGTGTTTGCAAATGTGCTGATGTCGGAAGGATTTAACACTCTTTGGAATTATATTACCTTTGTATAGAAAAACTGGTATGTGGAGTTTTGAAAATACATACATTTCTTAAAATTTCACTTCCCTTTCTCCCTTAGTAGGAATCTATTCACTACTGTCTGCTATTATCCTCAAAAGTTTGGTCTGCTTAGGTGCTTCTTTGGAAAACTGTCTCATTGAAGTTATTTGACAGGGTAGTAGGAGGGGCAAACAGTGTGATTTCAGCTACAAGACAAAAGTTCAGTAGATAAGGCAAACCTTTCAGATTCTGAAAGTCAACATGGATGTGGGATCAGACCTAAAAAGGAAGCAGCAGCCCTGGAAATGGGGAAGGAAGCTACAAAGGAGTCACTCCACAAAGAGAAACAACTCCAGGGAGCTCTACTCTTGGAGGGGGTAGAAGCTGGAGAGGGAGGGTCCAGGGGCAGCCAACTAGAAAATAAGCTGAGGCCCTAAGTGGGCAAACATTCCCACACCTACCTCCACTCCTGGGCCAGGCCATTGCAATAGAGAGTTAGCCCAAGATGAAAAGAGCAGACTCTACAATGTGCAAGAGGACAAGTTGATCCCCACAAGGACTTGTAAGTCAGGCCTCCCACCAGTGGGAGGAAGTACAGGAAGGCCTCAGGCTCTGGTGCCCATCTCTGGGTGATAGAAGCTGCAGAAGTTGCCTGCAGTGAGCTGGCGGGTGTGGTTCTGGTGGGTTCTGATGCCCAGACACAGTTCCTCTAGTTGTTAGACCCCTGCTTGCCAAAAAGACCTATTCCACTGCTGAGCTGGCTGCAAGGGGGCATTCGGCTTGGGTGGGCCAAGCTAGCCCTGGGCCTGATCCCTGCCTGCACAGGAACTGCCAGCAGTGATGTGAGCGGCCAGAAGCCAGCCCAAGCTGAGAGGTGATGGTTCTACACAGGCCAGCCGGGGGGGTCGGCATTAATATTTGCATGATGTCATGCTGCTTCATCTCATTTTACCAGCACGCACTTCCTAGCCTAGAAATTCAAAAGCCTCATTCTTTGCAGCCTGGAGGATTTTTTTTTTTTTTTTTTTTCCCCACAATGTCTTGCTGTTTTTCCCAGGCTGGAGTGAAGTGGCGTGATTTCAGCTCACTGCAACCTCTATCCCCCAGGTTCAAGAGATTCTCCTGCCTCAGCCTCCCAAGTGCCTGGGATTATAGGCACGTGCCACTACACCCGGCTAATTTTTTGTACTTTTATTGGTGACGGGGTTTCGCCATGTTGGCCGGATTGGTCTGGAACTCCTGACCTCAGGTGATTCATCCACCTCGGCCTTCCAAAGTGCTGGACTTACAGGGGTGAGCTGCTGCACCAGGCTGAGGATTTTGTTTTCACAGTAAAAATGTAGAACAAGAAGCAGGAGGAAACTACTCGTACGTGCTATATATGTTCTTCAGAAAATATATCTTTCACAACTGAAAAAAAATTAAAGAAGGAAAGACGACAGTCAGGGGGTTACACAAGATCTCTCTGGGCCGGTTTCTCATTTTTCCCTGC
This sequence comes from Mandrillus leucophaeus, assembly GCF_000951045.1. NCBI lineage: Eukaryota > Metazoa > Chordata > Mammalia > Primates > Cercopithecidae > Mandrillus > Mandrillus leucophaeus. The sequence goes on from NW_012103554.1 coordinate 725,778, forward strand.
TAGATGCTGCCTTCTGGGGAAGACAGATCATGGGGCAAAGGAGGGCTGAGCTCAGGGCTTCCTGCCCTGGCCCTCGGTTTCTCTCCTGCAGAATAAGGGGTTTTGGCTGGATGATTTCTGACGGCAATTCCCCCCAACCCCAACTACTAGTCTTCTATGATTTGAGACTCTCACCTTCCTTTTTGGCACTATTTATTTATTTACGCATTTGTTTACTTTTGGCTGAGTTTTCATTTTACTCCTAAATAGTACTTGGGTTTATACTAGTGCAACTGTGGGACCAGCTGAGACTGATTAGCCATTGCTTAAGTTGTTACAGGTAATGCAGAGCCAAAATTGCCCCGGCACGTGCAATGGGAAAAGTGTTAACCTTCTTATTGTTACCACCACCAGCCTGGCAGACGGGCTGCATTGACATCACCTGCGACCAGTTAGAAAGGCCACAGAAGCTTGACCCATACCTGCACTGGGGAGACGATTTGAGCATCACCTCCTGTGTCCTTGCCAGTTGATTCACAATAAAGCTTTTTCTTTCTCATAAGCTGCTGCATGGCATTGGTTTCTGTGTGTGTTAGACAGTGAGCCCATTGCTCAGTAACACTAACAGGGTCAAAAGCACTAAAGTCAGAAGAGTGTCTTATTTATGCATCTTTAATAACTGTGTTTGTAGAGAAAGTGTGGGGGACAAGCACCATCTGGGCACAGTGGCTCACACCTGTAATCCCAGCACTTTGGGAGGCCAAGATGGTAGGATTACTTGAGGCCAGGAGCTTGAGACCAGCCTAGGCAATACAGGGATACCCCTGTCGTAACAACAACAACAAAAATTTAAAATTAGCTGGACATGGTGGTGTGCACCTGTAGTTCTAGCTACTCAGGAGGCTGAGGCAGGAGGATTGCTTGAGCACAGGAGTGAAGACTACAGTGAGCTATGATTTTGCCACTGCACTCCAGCCTGAGTGACAGAGTGAGACCCTGTCTCTTTTAAGAAAGGAGAAGAAAAGGAAGGTATGGGGCGGAGATAGCTCCAGGTGGTCTGTCTTCTGCAGCAGTTCCTGCCAGAGGCCGGGAGCCTTGTCACTCGAAACCTGAGGATCTCACTTGGGATTGTTGCCTTATCCACAGGAGAGACAGCACTTCAAAAACCCCTTACTCACCCTCAGCATTCACAGGCTCCTTAGGACTCTATTGTCCTCTTCTGAAGTAGAATGCACAACCAGATTTGTTCCCTATTTCTAGAAGATAAAATCTATAGACTGACTTTCTGTTTAGGCATTGCAATTAACTCAACTGTCTACCTCCAACGGAATTTAGGAAAATATTTAAATTCACATAAAATACAATCTGGAAGTTTATAACACTACATATATATGTGTGAAATCCAGCCCCATTTTGCCTTAGGCCCTGTGACAGGAAGGATGAAATGGCTCCAGCGTCAAGCTCTGCAGCCAGGCAGGGGAATGAACAAATAGCCTTGTTCAGGGAGTGTCACAGTGTCCAGATTTCTGTCTAGGGAGGAATTTATTGTTTGGTTTGGATCCAACCTCAAAGATAACCACCAAAAAAGAGAGGAATTTCAGAGTGCCTTAATCTATGCTGCAGTACAGACAGAACAGGAGGAAGCTCTTCAGAGAAAAGAGTCACTCAGACTTAGACGAGAAAATTAAAGGATCATTCCCCATAAGAGAAGCATCTCCTGGAGGCAGCATCCACCCTACTTTTCATACTTGATGTTTCCAGTTCTTCCGCTCTCATTTGTTCCTCAACCTGTCCCAGTCAGGTTTGTACCCACACCTCTCCATAGACACAACCCTTGACAATGTCCTGGACCATTTTCATCCATATCCCATGGACAATTCTCAGTCACATCTTACTTGCCCTCTTAGTAGCATTTAACCAGTTGATCACTTCTCCTTAGAACACTTGACTTCCAGGTCCCCACACTTGCATTAATTTCCTTTGATCTCACTGGGCTCTCCTTTGCAGTCTTCTTTGTTGTGCTCCAGGACTCAGTCCTCAGCCTTCCCGAGGCAATTTCAGCCATTGTCATGGGTTCCATGTTATTTGTACATTGATGGTTTCCACACTTAAGACTCCTGTCCTGACCTCGCCCTTGATCTTGGATAACTGCCAGCTTGATATCACCTCTCAGATGTCTAACAGGCATCTCAGATTGAATATGGAAAACCAGAACCCCTGATTCCCTCCCTCATCCTCACCATACCCCTGTCTTCTCCACACCACCAAGTCGTACAGGCATTAATTGCCCTTGAAAGGGATTTAAAAAGAATATGAAAACCGTTTTTCAATCTTTGTGTGTCGGCCAGGTGCGGTGGCTCATGCCTGTAATCCCAGCACTTTGGGAGGCCGAGGTGGGCAGATCATGAGGTCAGGAGATCGAGACCATCCTGGCTAACACGGTGAAACCCCGTGTTTCTCTACTAAAAATACAAAAAAATTAGCCAGGCGTGGTGGTGGGCACTTGTAGTCTCAGCTACTCGGGAGGCTGAGGCAGAATGGCATGAACCCGGGAGGCGAAACTTGTAGTGAGCCGGGATTGCGCCACTGCACTCCAGCCTGGGCGACAGAGTGAGACTCCGTCTCAAAAAAAAAAACAAACAATCTTTGGGTGTCATTGTCCTAAAATTTCCATCTTATTACTAGTAAAAGAACCAAAATATGGGGGCCAGGCATGGTGCCTCACGCCTGTAATCCCAGCACTTTGGGAGGCCGAGGTGGGCAGATCACTAGGTCAGGAGTTCAACACCAGCCTGGCCAACATGGTGAAACCTTGTCACTACTAAAGATACAAAAAACTAGCTGGGCATTGTGGCAGGAACCTGTAATCCCAGCTGCTCGGGAGCCTGAGGCAGGAGAATTGCTTGAACATGGGAGGCAGAGATTACAGTGAGCCGAGATGGTGCCACTGTACTCCAGCCTGGGCAACAGTGCGAGACTCTGTCTAAAAAAAAAAAAGAACCAAAATATGTTCTGGCCCAGGTAAAACCCATGCCTAATTTTAAGAACTCCTAAAACATAGATACTCGAGTGGTATGTATGGAATGAACAAAGGAATGAATGAATGAGTCGGAGGAGATAGGGGACTTAAATAACCACCCTAGGTCTTTAGGGCCTCATTTATCTAAGGCATTATCCTCATTTACCAACATGTCCGTTTTTTAGAGCAGGCATCCCTGACACCCCGCTGCAGACTGGTACCAGTCCATGGTCTGTTAGGAACCAGGCCGCACAGCAGGAGGTGAGTGGCCGGGGCAAGCATTACCACCTGAGCTCCGCCTCCTGTCAGATCGGCAGCAGCATTAGATTCTCCTAGGAGCACGAATACTGTTGTGAACTGCACATGCAAGGGATCTAGGTTGCATGCTCCTGATGAGAATCGAATTGATGTAAGGAGGAACAGTTTCATCCCCAAACCATCCCCCTGCCCGCCCCGCCTTCATCCATGGAAATATTGTCTTACGTGAAACCAGTCCCTGGTGCTGAAAAGGTTAGGGGACCACTGTTTCAGAGACTTAAGAACCTCTCTCTCTCTGACTGGCTAGAGTTCTCAGCTGTTATCTGTGGGCACTTCTCTGCCCGAACTTCTAGCCCTGAGCATGCATGAACTATTAAGCTATACAACTCTGATATTGAAATAGCAGCTTAAATTTAAAACTCTAGGTAAAATACACTAGGCCCAGCATACACCGGTCTACTCTACACTAATTCAAAACACTTAAAATTGACCACTTGTTTCTTTGGCTTTTCAGGTGGTTCAAAAATAAGGTGCAAATGTTGCCTCTGCCAAATGTTTAGAGAAGAGCAGGATTGTTAGTGTTCCCTTCCTCATAAAATTGCATGAAAGAAGAGAGGTCATAGGCTGAAAGATCAATTTATGTCATCTCTAGATATGCTTAAGAAATAAAGTGGACAACTGTAATCCCAGCACTTTGGGGGGCTGAGTTGGGCAGATCACAAGGTCAGGAGTTTGAGACCAGCCTGGCCAATATGGTGAAACCCCATCTCTAGTAAAAATATAAAAATTAGCCAAACATGGTGGTGCGTGCTTGTAGTCCCAACTACTTGGGAGGCTGAGGCAGGAGAATTGCTTGAACCTGGGAGGCGGAGGTTGCAGTGAGCCACAGTCGCACCACTGCATTCCAGCCTGGGTGACAGAGTGAGACCCTGTTTCAAAAAAAAAAGAAAGAAAGAAAAGAAAACGAAAAAAAAAGAAAGTGGACAATATCAATGTAATACAGATATTCTCTTTTTGCTTTAAAAATTTTCAGTTACTTGCACTCTTGATATCATCTCTCTTTTGAGGACAATCCTCCTTCTAAGCAACTTCAAACAGATCTTCATATTAAAAATACCAGTGATGATGGAATGAAAAATGGGGCAATGAAACCAATAATGGAGGGGAAGTGTGATGTCATTAGGTGTAACATCATTTGTCTGCATCTAAATAAAAACTCTCAGCACGTGCTAGACACCTACAGGCTGACTTTCTTTTTTTTTTTTTTTTTTTTTTGATTTTTTGAGATGGAGTCTCGCTCTATTGCCCAGGCTAGAATTGCACAGCTGAGATTACAGGCGCCCGCCACCACGCCTGGCTAATTTTTGTATTTTTAGTAGAGACGAAGTTTCACCATGTTAGCCAGTCTGGTCTCAAACTCCGGACCTCAAGTGATCCGTCCACCTTGGCCTCCCAAGTGCTGAAATTACAGGCGTGAGCCGCTGCCCCTGGCCAAGAGAGCTACAGGCTTTCTTCTGAGGTTTTGTGAGTCAGGCTCTGTGACAATACATGGATAGGAAAGTCAGCTGCCCCTTCACCTGTTACTCACTGAGGTGAGGGCAGGACCGGATGTGATGAAGGACAAAGAACAAGAGGAGGTGGCCCTGACAGGGCCCCACACAGGCAGCTATCTCTGCTGTGGCCATGGGAGCCGGCCTTGGTGCCTTCCATTTCCCTGGGGCTTTTCCTTCCCTTCCTCTTTTTCTTCCTTTTTATGGCTATAATTCCTCTCCGTTATCCTCTCCAAATTCTTCGTCTCCTCCCTCTTTTGGAGCAGCAGTCTCAATCCTTACTTCTTGAGGTCACATGAAGAGGGAGAAAGGAAGGAGAGGCCTCCCCCACGGCCCCCTTTCTGCACCACAGGAAGTCTCTGCTCTGAGGAGGAGAAGGAAGGAGGCAGGGAGGGAGTGGAAACCCTGTTTTTTTGCTGCTGCTGCTGAGATACTTGTCTGGGTGCCCACACACCAGGGCTGGTATGGCAGGCAGTGGGAAGGGAACCAGGAACAGCACCCATCTGTCCTCTCCCTGGCCCCTCTCTAGTTCCTCAGGACCCGGTGCCTGGCCCAACTCACTCTGTCAGGGCTGCTGAGCACCTGCTCTCCATGGGACCACAGTAGGGGCTTGGTGGGAGGGAAGCCCTCCTTCCACCACCTAACAGGATGAGGTGAAGTACAGAATCAAACTGTAGAGTCACTGTCAAGGCTGGTGGCTGGGAGGATGTGATGGGGGAAGCAAGGGAGCAGGGAAGAAAGGAGCATAGCTTCCTGACAGTCTAGGTTGATATTTATTTCTCCATAGAGAAGTCATTGAAGATAGTGCATTGCTTCTTACATATTTCTATACTCACGTACTGAATATATCTGTGCACACACATGTACAGTTGTCCCCTGAACAAGTGGGTTTGAACTGTGTGGGTCCACTTATACACAGACTTTTTTTCAATAAATATATTGGAAAAAATTTTGGAGGTTTGAAACAATTTGAAAAAACTCAAAGACAAACCCCAGAGCCTAGAAATATAAAAAACAAACAAACAAAAAAAAAAAACAAAAAAAAAAAAAACAAGAAAAAGGTTAAGTGAGGTTATGTCATGAATGTATAAAACATATGTAAATACTAGTCTAATTTTTTATTTACTACTGCAAAATACACACAAATCTATTATGAAAGCTAAAATTTGTCAGAACATACACACACACAGATCATACATGGCACCATTCACATTCAAAAAAATGTAAGCAAACATAAAGATACTGTATGAAATCATATAGCATAGTCCTAGCTAGAGCAATTAGACAAAAGAAAGAAATAAAGGACATCTAAATTGGAAAAGAGGAAGTAAAACTGTCATTGATCGCCAATGATATGATTGTATACCTGGAAAACCCTAAAGACTCATCCAAAAACTCCTAGATCTGATAAATGAATTCAGTGAAGTTTCAGGATACAAAATCCATGTAAACAAATCAGTACCACTGCTATACACCAACAGCGACCCAACTGAGAATCAAAAGACCCCAATCCCTTTTGCAACAGCTGCAAAAAAGAAATCATAGATGACACAAACAAAGGAAAACACAACCCATGCTCATGAATGAGTAGAATCAATATCATGAAGATGACCATACTGCCAAAAGCAATCTACAGATTCAACACAATTCCCATCAAAATACCATGATCATTCTTCACAGAACTAGAAAAAACAATCCTAAAATTCATATGGAACCAAAAAACAACCCACATAGCCAAAGCAATACTAAGCAAAAAACACAAAACAAACAAAAAACCCCCACATTTCTTTAAAAAAAAGAAATTTCTTTAAAGAAAAGAATAATTATAGTAAAAAAAAACATATACCATAGAATTAACCATAGTACATATAGCACTACTGTAATAATGGAGGTATCTCATTACCCAACTTCAAGCTATACTACAAGGCTATAGTTACCAAAACAGCACGGTACTGGTATAAAAATAGGCAAGTAGACCAATGGAACAGAGGAGAGAACCCAGAAATAAAGCCAAATACTTACAGTCAACTGATCTTTGACAAAGCAAACAAAAACATCAAGTGGGGGAAAGGACACCCTATTCAACAAATGGTACTGGGACAATTGGCAAGTCACATGTAGAAGAATAAAACTGGATCTTCATCTCTCACCTTATATGAAAATAAATTCAAGATGGATCAGACTTAAATCTAAGATCTGAAACCATAAAAATTCTAGAAGACGTCAGAAAAACCCTGCTAGACATTGGCGTAGGCAAAGAATCCATGACCAAGAAACCAAAAGCAAATGAACAAAACCAAAAATAAATAAGGGACCTAATTAAACTAAAAAGCTTCTGCACAGCAAATAATAATAATAATAATAATAATAGGCTGGGCGCGGTGGCTCAAGCCTGTAATCCCAGCACTTGGGAGGCCGAGACGGGCGGATCATGAGGTCAGGAGATCGAGACCATCCTGGCTAACAAGGTGAAACCCCATCTCAACTAAAAAATACAAAAAATAACTAGCCGGGCGAGGTGGCGGGCGCCTGTAGTCCCAGCTACTCGGGAGGCTGAGGCAGGAGAATGGCGTAAACCCGGGAGGCGGAGCTTGCAGTGAGCTGAGATCCGGCCACTGCATCCCAGCCTGGGCGACAGAGCGAGACTCCTTCTCAAAAAAAAAAAAAAAATAATAATAATAATAATAATAATCAGCAGCAGCAGCAGCAGAGTAAACAGACAACCCACAGAGCAGGAGAAAATATTCACAAACTGCATCAGACAAAGAACCAACATCCAGAATCTACAAGGAACTCAAACAAAAGAACAAGAAAAAAACCAAATATTTCCATCAAAAAGTGGGCAAAGGACACGAATAGAGAATTCTCAAAATGAGATATACAAATGGCCAACAAACCTATGAAAAAACGTCCAACATCACTGTAAGAGAAGCACAAATTAAAACCAGTGAGGTACCTACCACCTTACTCCTGCAATAGTGGCCGTAATTTGAAAATCAAAAAACAACAGATGTTGGCATAGATGTGGTGAAAAGGAACACTTTTACACTGCTGGTGGGAATGTAAACTAGTACAACCACTATGGAAAACAGTATAGAAATTCCTTAAAGAACTAAAGTAGAACTACCATTTGATCCAGCAATCCCACTACTGGATATCTACCCAAAGGAAAAGAAGTCATTACATAAAAAAGACACTTGCACATGAATGTTTATAGCAGCACAATTTACAACTGCAAAAATATGAAACCAACCTAAATGCCCATCAACCAATGACTAGATAAAGAAAATGCATACACCATGGAATACTGCTCAACTATAAAAAGGAACAAAATAATGGCATTGCAGAGAGTTGGATGGAGCTGGAGACCACTATTCTAAATGAAGTAACTCAGGAATGAAAGAATAAGTATCATATGTTCTCATGTATAAGTGGGAGCTAAACTACGAGGATGCAAAAGCATAAGAATGATGTAATGGACTTTAGGGAGCCAGGGAGAAGGGTGGGAGATGGGTGAGAAATAAAATACTATACATTAGGTTCAGTGCACACTGCTGGGGTAATGGGTGCACCAAAATCTCAGAAATCACCTTTAAAGAAATTTTCCATGTAACCAGAAACCACCTGTTCCCCCAAAACTACTGAAATAAACATTTTAAAGAAAAGAATAGTTATATTTTAAAAAAATGTAGAGCATACAATTAGCTATAGTACATACAGAACTACTGTAATAATTGTGTAGCCACTTCCTATTGTTGAGGTGAGCCCAAGTGTTGTGAGTATCCATTTAAACACCATATTATGCTAATTATCTCTGTGTGATCAGTTCATCTCTCCAGTAGGTTGTGTACACCAGTAAAAAGTGATCTCTCACAGTTCTCTTGCATTTTTCATCGTGTTTATGCAATACCATAAACCTTGAATAACATCGTGGGACTCGTAGGAAGTGTCACTAGTGATGCTGTAAGTGCTCCCAAGAAGCAAAGTCATGACATTACAAAAAAAAAAAAAAAAAAAAAGCTTAATTGCTTGACGTATACCATAGGTTGATGTCTGCCACTGCAATTGCCTGCCATTTCAAGATAAATTAATCTGGCGTAAAGACCACTGTAAAAAAAAAAAAAAAAGGAAAGAAAGAAAGAAAAGGAAATTTGTGAAACCATCCCTGCAGCTGTCAGCAGGCACAAAAACCTTGTACTTTTTGTGAAATACACTTTTTTTTTTTATCTTGTATTGAAAATGCAACTTGAGTGTATGTGGTTGCAGGATTGCTATAAGAAATGATACCTACAGACTCTAATATGATTAGAGAAAAAGCTAAGTCACTATATGACACCTTAAAGCAAAGGAAGGTGAAGAATGTAAAGTTGGAGAATTTAATGCCAGCAAAGGATGGTTTGATAATTTTAGAAAGAGTGTTGACTTTTTAAAATGTCAAGATAACATGAGAAGCAGCTTCTAATGATGAAAGGCACCAGATGAGTTCCCAGGCACCATTAAGAAGAAATAAGGACTTCCCTGAATAACTTTTCAATGCAGATGAAAGCGGCCTATTCTGGGGGAAAATTGCCACAAATGATATTTATTAGTAAGAAAGAGAAGCAAGCACCAGGATTTAAGGCAGGGGTAGCTAACTGTACTGTTCTGTGCAAATTTAGTTGGGTTCGTGGACAGGACTGCCCTTATCTGTAAAGCTGTTAACCTCTGAGCCTTGAAGGGAAAGGATAAACACCAGCTGCTAGTCTTTTGGTTGTACCACAAGAAGGCCTGGACAAAAAGAACCCTTTTTTCTGGATTGGTTTCATTGATGGTTTGTCCTTGAAGTCAGAAAGTACCTTGCCAGTAAGGGACTCTTTTAAAGTTTTTTTGATATTAGACCATGCCCCCGGCCACCGAGAACCCCAGAAATTTAAAGGTGAAGTCGTTGAAGTGGTCTACCTCCCCCAAGCACAAAGTCTCTCATTCAGCCTCAATATCAGGTGGTCATAAGGATCTTTAAAATTCATTACACATGATACTCTATGGGAAGGGTTGTCAACGCTATGGAAGAGATCCCTGATTAGAGAGAACATTATGAAAGTCTGAAAGGTTTACACCATTGAAGATGCCATTATTGTTACAGAAAAAAAAAAAAAAAAAAAAAAAAAAAAAAAAAAAAAAAAACCATGAAAGCCATCAAGCCCAAAACAAGAAATTACTGTTGGAGAAAACTGTGTCCACACATTGTACATAACCTTGCAGGATTTACAACAAAGCCAATCAAGGAAATAATGAAAGAGATTATGGAAAACAAGATGGGGTGAAGGGTTTCAAGATATGGTTCCTAGAGAAATTAAAGAACTAAAAGACACCACACCAGAGGAATTAACAGAAGATGACTTGATGGAGAAGAGTGCTTCCAAACCAGTGCCAGACTATGAGGAGAAAGACAGATGAAGTAGTGCCAGAAAACATTAGACAATCTGGGAGACGTCTTCTGATTATTCAAGACTGCTTTTACTTCTTTTATGACATGGACTCTTCCATGATACTGGCACTGAAACTGAAGCAAACGGTTGAAGAATTGGCACTGTAGCATAGAAACACTTTTAGGGAAACAAAAAAGCAATAAAGTCAGACAGAAATTATGATGTATTTCTATAAAGTTACACTGAGTGCCTGCCTCTCCTGCCCTTCCTGCTTCCACCTCTGCCTCCCTGAGACAGCAAGACCAGCCCCTCCTCATCCTTCTCCTCCTTAGCCTACTCAACATGAAAACAAGTGTGAAGACCTTTATGATAATCCACTTCCACTTAATAAGCAGTAAATATATTTTCTCTTTCTTATGACTTTCTCAAAACATTTTATTTTCTCTAGTATATTTAATTGTATGGTTACAATATATAATACATATAACATATAGAATATGTGTTAGTGGACTGTCCGTATTATCAGGAAGGCTCCTGGTGAGCAATAGGCTATTAACAGTAGTTAAGTTTTGGGGGAGTCAAAGTTAGACCCACATTTCCGACCTGCACAGGGTGTTGATGCCCCTAACCCTCCATTGTTCAACTGTCAACTGTATACATACACAACATGTAGTTTTATACTTCAGAAACATTACAGATGAAACAAGGTTTTCAAGGATAGTCTAGGACCCAAACGCCATTTATTTTAGGAGGTGCACACATGAAGGAGATAATTCAATAAACCCTTAAGTCCTTGCATTAGTGAAGTACTTATACTTTACTTGTAAAGATAAATACATTGTGTATGGTTTCTCTGCTCATTTCTTTTTTTTCTTTCTTTCTTTTTCTTTGAGACACAGTCTCACTCTGTTGTACAGGCTGGAGTGCAGTGGCACAATCTTGGCTTACTGCAACCTCCGACTCCCAAGTTCAAGCGATTCTCCTGCCTTAGCCTCCCAAGTATCTGAGATCACAGGTGTGTGCCACCATAGCCAGCTAATTTTTGTACTTTTAGTAGAGACAGGGTTTCACCATATTGGCCAGTCTAGTCTCGAACTCCCAACCTCAAGTGATCTGCCTGCCTCAGCCTCCCAAAGTGCTGGGATTACAGCGATAAGCCATCGTGCCAGCCCTCTGATTCTATCTTGTTTGGTTTTCCTGAGAATCCATCTTGAGCCTGGAGAACTGTATATGTATGTGCTTCCTGTACTGAGTGAAAAAGCAGCATTCAAAGGAGGGGAAATTGAGGAGAAAAACTAATAGACAGTATTGGCAAGTGTATTAAGGACCAACCTTCAAATCTTCAAATTCATCTGGAATTTGGGTTTCAAGATATGGTTCCTGGAGAAATGGTTTTTGTTTTTCTCAGGCTTAAACTTTTTCTTTTCTTTTCTTTTTTTTTGGTTCATGTGTCCAGCACCATGATGAGATTTTGTTTTTGAGAACACCTTGCAAAACTCTATTGCATGATCTTATTTTAGTGATTCTCACCACAAGATATTCCAGCCACAGGATACTACAGTCTGGTCAATACTTGTCCTTGTTAATCTCTTGTGTATTACCTCATCTCAGTTATGAGACATCAAGGACATGACCATTTCAAGCTTTATGTTTCAGGTAGAAACTCTAAGGTTATATTGGTTTTCCTTGCTCAAAACTTAGGATTTTAGGGAAGTCGCATCTCAGGGGTAACTGGATAAAGTGAAGCAAAAAACTTTGGGCCAGGAGTAAAGAGAAAAATTGGTTAAGGCGTAATTGGGATCTTTTTCTCCCCCACTCCCTGGGTACAGAAGTCAGGAGAAAAGGAAAAGGAAGATAGATTTTATTTTCCAGGAAAAGCAAGCACTGGTAATTGCTATACTGACACAATGTACCTCAGCATGGTGTCCAAGAGGGAGCGTGGGCTGGTTATGTGACTTTAAATGTGTCACTTCATCTCTCTGGGCCTCCATTTAGATTGAACTGGCACCCACTAACCATACTCCTTCCCCTTCATCTATGGAAAACCAGTTTTGTTCAGGCGGTCACTGCTCAGGAAAGTTGCCCCCCACTTTCAGCCTCGGGGGATGAATCTGATTGATCTGAGCCAATCATAGTAATTCCCTATGCTAGTGATTGGTTTGGGGTGGCCATGTGTTATGGGTCGAATGGTGTCCCACATCTAGCCTCCAAAAAAAAAAATGTTGGAATCCTAACCCCTAGTAGCTTAGGATGTGACCTAATTAAAAATAGGGTCTTTACAGAGACAATTGAGTTAAAATGAGGTCATTCAGGCGGATTCTAATCCAATATTACCGGTATCCTTATAAAAGGAGAAATTTTGACACAGAGACCTATCTAGAGGGAAGACCATGTAACAAGACACAGGGAGAAGATGCCATCTCCAAGCCCAGGAAAGAGTCTGGAATACACCTTTCCCTCGGAGCCCTCAGAAGGAGCTGATCCTGTTGACACCTTGATGTCGAACTTCCAGCCTCCAGAACTGTGAGACCATCAATGTCTGTGGTTTAAGCCATCCAGTCTCTGGTACTTTGCTAAGGCAGCCCTGGAAATTAATACAGCATGTTCTGGTCCATGTGCATAATGAGGAAATTTGCTTCCCAGTAAAAAGAGGAGAGGGTGGGAAGAGAGCCACTTTCCCTTCTTACAGCCTTGCCCATAGCATGTGAAGCCTGGGACTTCAGGGCTCTGGCAGCCATCCTGTGACTGTGCCAGGCAAGTCCCAGGACAGATGCTTCTCATGAGGATGGTGCAGCAGAAAGAGGCTGGGCCTGTAGGCACTGCTGAAACATCGACCCAATCCAGAACCTCCAACTCCCTGGCTTAATGTTTTATGAAGCACACACACACATCTTTATTGCATCAACCAATGTTAGATATTGGGAAATGGGGTTATTTAAGCTCCAACACAATATGATTCCAATTGTTTATCCTTATATGTCCCCAAAGCTGATCTTTGAATCTCTCTTAGTGAGTGATCCCTGAAAGGAAAAAAGGAGTTATCGGTTATAATAGTATGTTTTCTGCAGATGTGGCTCATTTTTCTTTTTGATGTGATGTAGAGACTACCAGGAGAACGTATTAGAGTGGCATATAATTAATTTCTATAGGAACTTTTTAAATGAATCGTTTATACAGGATACAAAAATGTAAGAAATGGAAGCTTGCCCTTTCTAGTAGCTGCTAAATTGCCATTGACCCTGGAAACAGATCACTGGACAGTGAAGACACGTTTTGGAATTGAATTATTTAACTTTCGTATTTGAATGTTGATGGAAGGCTCTGTCTTGAGAGCTGTAGCATCTGCATGTAGTGTCTGGGTGCTGCCCCTGGCTCAGGCAGAGGTAGTCATGTGCCACCCTCTAAGGGGTCATGCCTACGTAGGCAGGCCCAGGGCCAGTAGGGCCAGGAAGCTTGAGAAGCGCAGACCTGGGGGAGGAGAGCCAAAGCTCAGGAAGAAAGTGGTATCAGGTGTGAAGAGTGAAGAGCAGCTGGAGAAGAGAAAAAAGGAAACTGAGTCTGAAGTGGGAAGGATGAGACACTCCAGGAGGTAGTGCCACAGTGGCAGGCTGAGGTTACCAATGGAGAGGGCCCCAAAGTCCCATTTCTATATGGTTACCTGGAATGGGAAAAGTGGTGTCGAATTAAAGAAAACTCTAGGGTTGAACTACATGGTAGATTGTTCTGATGCTGTTCCCTGAAGGATATCCTTTCAGGCAATGTCATTGCTCTTGCCATAACCCAGCGTATGAATATGTACTCGCCTCTGAGATGAGATACCAGTAGCATGGGGAAAGCACCCCTTCTCCCTAAACACGCCTCCTGACTCTATCTAGGTGCCTGAAACCCACTATACCAATCCTTTTCTTTGACTATTACATATAAGTACAATACTCAACTTCTGTCTCTGGTAACAGAGTGCACAATGTAATTTAAACCAATCTTTCTGCTGATAACTAAAAATTCTGGACAAAAAATGTTCAAATATCTTCTTAAAAGTGTCAAAACATTGAGAAGATAGTAAGGAATCATCAGGCCCAAATCTAAGGGAAGCTGGCGCCTAGAGTAGTAATGAGAAGCACCAAAGTGGCTTTGCTCTGAGGACATTTGCCACCCTAGGTGAACTTGAGCTTCTGATGTACCATTCAGCGGGGACATGCAACACAGAAGGGAGTCATCCATGCTGCTGAACATATCACTACTTCATTCATTTTTATTACTAAGTAGTATTTCAATGTACAGATGTATCACAGATTGATCATACATTCACCACTTCATAGACATTTGGGTTCTTTCAACTTTTTCATAATTACAAATCAAGCTACCATAGACAGTCACTTACATGAACATAAGTTTTCATTTCACTTGGGTGAATACCTACAAGCTGGATTGTTGGGCTACGTAGAAAGTATATGTTTAACTTTACAAGAAACTGCTACACTGTTTTCCAAAGTGGCTGTACCCTCTGGCACCAACAATGTATGAGAGTTCCAGTTACTCCAAGTATTCAACAGCACTTTAATATTGTCAGTTTTGCTTTGTTGCCATTCTAATAGCTATATGGTAGTAGCTCACTAAATTTGCATTTCCCTAATGACTGATATTGAGCATCTTTTCATATACTTATTTGCCACCTGTCTATCTTAATTGATACAGTGCCTACTTAAAGCTTTTCCTAATTTTTTCATTGAGATGTTTGCTTAATTTTGAGTTTTGGGAGTTCTTTCCACATTCTACACACAAAGTCTTTATCAGATCTGTGATTTTGCAAATATTTTTTCAATCTGTGGCTTGCCTGTTCATTTTCTTAACAGTATCTCTTAAAATTTCAGAACCTTTTAATTTGGATGGAGTTTAATGTTTCCATCTATGGAACATGCTTTTTGTACTAGATTGAGTCCCGTTTGAATTTGTTTTATGTTTCAGCAGCTGGCAGATCACAGGCTTTCATGTGGTTTCCATCCTGCCTTTCCACTGATAGCACTTTCTCAGATCAATGAAAGGCAACCATCAAATGAATCATACTGAGCAACTCAAAGTGTAGTGGTTGCATATGACCTTCATCTGTTAAAGTCGTGACAAAGACTTGAGATGAGTGGAACAAGAAGACGCAAAGCCATGATAGAGCCTCGGTGCAGAACCAACCATCTTCTCCTTCCACTTTTACTGCCTCACTCATTCCAATATCACTAATGTATGGCAATAAAAATGAAACAGCAGGCACAATTTAGGGAACAAAAGTTAACTATAACTAAAATAAGGAGAATTAAGGACAATGGTGCTGGGTAGCCAATAGAGTCACACACAAAAATAAAATCACCATATAATGTTGATCCTGGAAGATATGCTCTATCACCACAACCTCCCTATGATGCAAGGAGGAAGTTGGGTTTTTAAAGACATGAAAACTGATGCAGAGAAAAAAATGTTAGCGAATTGCTTATCTGAATATCTGCTTATTTTGCTGGACTCCTAATATCCAAGTTCTACCATTACTTTTTGAAGGGTAACAACTTAGCAATAAAATATTTGTTTAAATTTGAGAATATCTTTTATCTCCTTTTCAAAACTACTAATAACT
>NW_012103554.1:741661-743418 GCF_000951045.1 Mandrillus leucophaeus
GAAAGTATATGTTTAACTTTACAAGAAACTGCTACACTGTTTTCCAAAGTGGCTGTACCCTCTGGCACCAACAATGTATGAGAGTTCCAGTTACTCCAAGTATTCAACAGCACTTTAATATTGTCAGTTTTGCTTTGTTGCCATTCTAATAGCTATATGGTAGTAGCTCACTAAATTTGCATTTCCCTAATGACTGATATTGAGCATCTTTTCATATACTTATTTGCCACCTGTCTATCTTAATTGATACAGTGCCTACTTAAAGCTTTTCCTAATTTTTTCATTGAGATGTTTGCTTAATTTTGAGTTTTGAGAGTTCTTTCCACATTCTACACACAAAGTCTTTATCAGATCTGTGATTTTGCAAATATTTTTTCAATCTGTGGCTTGCCTGGTTCATTTTCTTAACAGTATCTCTTAAAATTTCAGAACCTTTTAATTTGGATAGAGTTTAATGTTTCCATCTATGGAACATGCTTTTTGTACTAGATTGAGTCCCGTTTGAATCTGTTTTATGTTTCAGCAGCTGGCAGATCACAGGCTTTCATGTGGTTTCCATCCTGCCTTTCCACTGATAGCACTTTCTCAGATCAATGAAAGGCAACCATCAAATGAATCATACTGAGCAACTCAAAGTGTAGTGGTTGCATATGACCTTCATCTGTTAAAGTCGTGACAAAGACTTGAGATGAGTGGAACAAGAAGACGCAAAGCCATGATAGAGCCTCGGTGCAGAACCAACCATCTTCTCCTTCCACTTTTACTGCCTCACTCATTCCAATATCACTAATGTATGGCAATAAAAATGAAACAGCAGGCACAATTTAGGGAACAAAAGTTAACTATAACTAAAATAAGGAGAATTAAGGACAATGGTGCTGGGTAGCCAATAGAGTCACACACAAAAGGAAAATCACCATATAATGTTGATCCTGGAAGACATGCTCTATCACCACAACCTCCCTATGATGCAAGGAGGAGGTTGGGTTTTTAAAGACATGAAAACTGATGCAGAGAAAAAAAATGTTAGCAAATTGCTTATCTGAATATCTGCTTATTTTGCTGGACTCCTAATATCCAAGTTCTACCATTACTTTTTGAAGGGTAACAACTTAGCAATAAAATATTTGTTTAAATTTGAGAATATCTTTTATCTCCTTTTCAAAACTACTAATAACTCATTGCATGCCAAAATGACACTGAATCTAGAATCTAATTAAAAATCCCATCTGACTTAGAGTATAATGACACACAGATTAATACTTAGAAAGTATATCAAACAGGGTTTATTTTATTCATTAATGCATTCATCAAATATTTCTCAAGTACCTGCATAGATCAAATATTGTTCTAGTTGCTGGGGATGTAATAATGAACAATAAATAACTGACATTTTCCCTACAATCACGGAGCTTGTGGTCTAATATGGATATAATCATTAACCAAAAATCACACAATGACAAAATGTGATAAATGCCCTGACATGAGAGATCTAGAGATCTGGATAAGAATGAAGATTAACATGGAAAGGGGATGGGGCAAGTGAACACCCCAGGCTGAAGTAACAGTGGGTGCAAAGGTCCTGTGGCATGTTCAAAGAACTGAAAAAAGGCTCAAGAGACTGGGGCAAAGAAAGTTTAGGACAGACAAGGTAATCATGGGCCATGGAGGGCCTTTTAGGTCATGTTATTGATTTAGCTTTAAGAGCAATGGAAAAGCCATGTTTTAAGCCAAGAAGGAGATGTTGGTAGATGGGT
>NW_012103554.1:743468-743854 GCF_000951045.1 Mandrillus leucophaeus
AAGGGATACAGGTGGTCAAGGTTAAAATAATCAATATATCATACATAATGACAGGCAAATATATCAAAAGACTATCATATGCAACACTACATGCTTGAAATGTGTGATGTCAAATAATTCAAGTACATGCATTAAAATACATCCAACTGCATTTCTATAGTAGAGGTTTTTTTTTTTTTTTTAAACCTATCTTTAAGTAAATGGAATCTTTTTATTAAAGGACGTTCCATCTACAAGCCCAATCTGTAAAACAGAGCAAAATGGAGGTGATCCTCATGGCACCTGCACGAAGGACTGTGACTCACTCTGTACAAACCAATGTCCTTTGAAAAGGCTGTAGCGAAGTGGCACACCTGTTATTAAGTTGATATTCAACAATGACTTCC
>NW_012103554.1:743904-753668 GCF_000951045.1 Mandrillus leucophaeus
AAGGGATACAGGTGGTCAAGGTTAAAATAATCAATATATCATACATAATGACAGGCAAATATATCAAAAGACTATCATATGCAACACTACATGCTCGAAATGTGTGATGTCAAATAATTCAAGTACATGCATTAAAATACATCCAACTGCATTTCTATAGTAGAGGTTTTTTTTGGGGGGGTTTTTTTTTTTTTTTACCTATCTTTAAGTAAATGGAATCTTTTTATTAAAGGACGTTCCATCTACAATCCCAATCTGTAAAACAGAGCAAAATGGAGGTGATCCTCATGGCACCTGCACGAAGGACTGTGACTCACTCTTTACAAACCAATGTCCTTTGAAAAGGCTGTAGCGAGGTGGCACACCTGTTATTAAGTTGATATTCAACAATGACTTCCCTTGAAATGTATTTATTTGAGGTAACTGACAAAGATACATAAAATGCAAAAGAATAAAAGAGAAAGGAATTAGAGCAAAGTTAGCCATTAGAATAGTGTATCCAAATCTACACTAGCTAATTCTGTACAGATGTCAGACAGGTGAGAATTCTGTCTCTAAGCTTCCCAGCAGCGAAAGCAAAGACATATGCAAGGTCCTTAAGGTAAGGACAGTGTCCTTAAGGTAAGATGCCGAGCTGTTCAAGAAGGTAGCTTTTCATGATAAGGAGGCCCCGAGAAAGCCGTCGCATATGGGAAAGCTAGTATAATGGACGACATCCTCAACAATATCTTCTTCAATAGATACAGTGACACATTTTGTGCAACCGTTTCTTATTTTTCTCAAAAGGAAATAATGGTATAACATCAAAGTTCAGTCTAATAAAAGGGATTTTTTTGTGAGATTAAGGAAATATGGCAGAGAGGGCAAAGAAATTTCTGAATATCCAAGATGCAGCCCTTTAATGACATTGTAAACCTCCCTTTTTCTCCCCAATAACAAGCAGGCTTACCTTTTCTGAAAAGAAAGCCAAAACCTTTAAATTTTTTTCATTTGTACAAAAGTAATGTACATTTATTATGAAAATGCTAATAATTCTGAAATTTATAAACACAAAAATATAATTTCTAGTAATCCCATCCATCAAGGTAACCACTATTTTCAGTTTCATTATATTCTCTTGAGATTTTTGAATATATGTATGGCACTAATTTTTGTACATATTTACAAAATGGGATCATACCCTATCTAATGTATTTTAGTGACTGTGGATTACTCATTACATGAATGTAAAATACTTATTTAATCAACCACCTATTGATGGATATTTGGGTGTTTCCATCTGTCTCACTATTAAAAATAAAGCTTTAATGAATCTTTAGTAGGCAAAATTTTAACGTCTTACCAGGTTTTTTCCAGGCCTCTCAGGATGCCCTATCCAAACCTCTTCCTGGTAACAGACCTGATTTTAGCTCATCTGTTTTCCAGCTTTACCTTCACAGAGTTATCTCGTGCTTCATTTCTTAAGGACCCGACCTCTCTCCAACGACTCACAGCTTAGAAGAAAACAATTCCCTACTGAAAGTCACTGAGCACTGATGGCCTTGGGGTTTATTCTCCCAGTTATTAATACATTTCCATTGCAGTAGTGTCCTTCCAGAAGCAACGCTCCCTTCACTTGCAGACAGAAATCTTTTTTTAAAAAAATTAAATTTTTAAAAAATGGGTTCTTGCTATGTTGCCCAGGTTGTTCTCAATTCCTGGGCTCTAATCCTCCTGCCTCAGCCTTCTGAGTAGCTGTGATTACAGGTGTGAGCCACTGTGCCTGGCTAGACAGGAACCTTTTGAAAGTGAGAGTTAGGTGGGCAGGTGAGGTACCTTAGGTCAGATATATTGAGTCAGCTGCCTAGAAATGGAGCCAGTTTTGCAAGTGTTCACAAACATGCAGTTGGCTTACCTGGAAGGCTGCATGGCACAGTGTTGAAAGGTGACAATTCTGGAGCCCAGCTGCCTGCGTTTGTAATCCTGACTCCCGTGCTCGCCGTGTGCGACCTTAGACAACTTATCTTCTCTCTGCCTCAGTTTTCTTACCTCTAAACTAGATAAAAGGCCAGGAATGGTGGCTCACACCTGTAATCCCAGTACCTTGGGAGGCTGAGGTGGGTGGATCACCTGAGCTCAGGAGTTTGAGACCAGCCTGGCCAACATGACAATACCTCATCTCTATAAAAATATAAAAATTGGCAGGGCATGGTGGCGAAAGCCTGTAATCCCAGCTACTTGGGGGGCTGAGGCAGGATAATCGCTTGAACTTGGGAAGCAGAGGTTGCAGTGAGCCGAGATCACGTCACTGCACTTCAGCCTGGGCAACAGAGTGAGACTCTGTTCTCAAAATGAATAAATAAATAAATAAATAAATAAATAAATAAAGAGTTATGAGGACGAAATGCATTAATAACTGCAAAGCTTATAGAGCATAACTGGCATAGAGTCTAGGTAAGCATTTACAAAATAAGTATAATCTATTGTCAACCTACCACACACTGATTCAGACACATCAAGCCCCTCCTACCCTCAGGCTGCTCTTAAACGGGGCCCAGGCTGAGGGCTGAGGGTTTGTAGCAATCAAGGCCCAATTTTTCTATGGCTAATCAGCTCATAGGCTGCTCATCTAGTTCTCCATTCATTCACACACCCACCGCTATACCCAATGCTTTATTTCCATTGAACACAGCTTCATATAGGCCATTGAAAGCTCTTTTATTCTATTAGTATGAAAATTACTATTCCTTTGGGTGAATTTATAACAGGTTAGAAATTAGTTTAATAAATATTTACTATTGATAAATTTGTAATAGGTCAAATACCCTGGATGCTAGAGAATGGGCACTACTGAGTTACATTTTATTAATTTACTTATCATATGACTTTTTTTTTTGAGACGGAGTCTCGCTCTGTCTCCCAGGCTGGAGTGCAGTGGCGCAATCTTGTCCAACTGCAAGCTCCGCCTCCCAGGTTCACGCCATTCTCCTGCCTCAGCCTCCCAAGCAGCTGGGACCACAGGCGCCCGCCACCACGCCCAGCTAATTTTTTGTATTTTTAGTAGAGACGGGATTTCACCATGTTAGCCAGGATGGTCTTGATCTCCTGACCTTGTGATCCGCCCACCTTGGCCTCCCAAAGTGCTGGGATTACAGGCGTGAGCCACCATGCCCGGGTCATATGACTTTTTAAATTCCCAATTTAGTTTGAAAACAGACTTGAAGTGGCTTGACAAATACCACATGAAGAACAAAAAATACTCTATCAGTGTGCCTGTAAGGACAGAGACACTTTTCAAAGCAAATCCTAATTCTGCAGTGGATTTTACTAGGCTTTTTTCCAAATCAGCCTATTAAATTAGTTTCATTATTTTTTGGTGAAGAAAGACTCAACAATAACCACCTTTATTCACCTACAGAAGCGTGTTCTAGAAACAGCACAGTGAGTGCTTACACACAATGATCTTGTCATGCTCCACCTAGTCTTCCACAGCGACCATCACCAGGTGCTTCGGAAAGACTGAAAATACCAAAAATATTCAAAAATGTACAAAGTTAGCTCACTGATTTCTTCTGGGAGTGTCTTCTGGGCTATAATGGCTGCCCACTTTGCAACCTGAACTATGAGGCAGTTTTTGCTCACGTAACTAGCTCTAGTTACAGAATTATTGTCCAGCAATTGCCATTATGCATATGAAACTGTGATTTTTACAAGCCACAATCAACCCTGTTACACACTGAACAATGAGAACACATGGACACAGGGAGGGGAACATAACACACAGGAGCCTGTCAGGGGGTAGGGGGCTAGGGGAGGAATGACATTAGGAGAAGTACCTAATGTAGATGATGGGTTGATGGGTGTAGCAAACCACCATGGCCTGTGTATACCTACGTAACAAACCTGCAAGTTCTGCACATGTATCCCAGAACTCAAAGTATAATAGAAATAAAAACATACTTTGTATTAATGTTTAGTTTTGCTTTTTTGTGGTCTGATATATGGCAATAGCTCATTATTATCTAAAGCTAATATAACTGTATTGAAACTAAATTACGTTTACTTGTCTTTACAGTGTGAGAAGAAAAGATGCTTCCATCCCCTCCTTTGGGAGAAAATATCTTAAAGTTTTTCATTAGTTAGGGAGTTAAATGCATAAACAAATACAGAAAGCATTATCTTGTAAGTGTTGCCATTTTGATAGCCAATCAGTTAGTTTCAAGAATGAGAGTCAACATCTCAAGTTCAATTAGAAAAATTTTCTGAAAGTGTTTGTTCTAAAGATTCCCTAAAGAAAAGTATTTTTGGCTCAAGTGAAGGTAGGGCTGTAACTTTTTTGTATCTGTATTCCCTGTCACTGCCAAGACATGATAGATGCTCAGTAACTGCTGAACTCAATAAATTGTTAAGAATTGGTGAAAATCTTGTTTTAGTGACTTGCCCTAAAAGCGAGAACACGGACTTTGAAGTCCAGCATGCCTCAGTTCAAAATAGGTCTCTCTCGCTTGCCATAAGACTGGGCAGCTGAATTATCACGTGACCTCCAGTCTCCTCATCAATGAAACAAGAGCAAAAAGACCAATATCTCTGGGCTTCTGGGGAGAACAGTCACAATGGATATTGGTTACCCAATGTGAAGAAAAAGAGGCTATGGTTATGAGGATTATAAGATAAGGTCTTGACCATCATCATCAGAAAATGAGTTTTTCTCTAACAGTGACAATCAATCCCCACTTCCTTCCTTTGTTATTCTCTCTGTTGGTATTTATTTCTTGATACTTAGTTCAATTTCCTGCTTTACGGCAAAATATTGCACCTAATGGTCTCTTTCTGATGTTTGATGAGGGGCCCCACAGTAATTATTCATCCTAAACATCATGTAGGATTATTGAGTAAATGGTCACATGGAAAGTGTGAGAAACTGGATTAAATGTGTATTGGACCCAATACACTCTGGAAGATGTTTTATTATCTGTTTACTTTTTTTCAAAAGCAATGTTATCAGTTTGATTCCTTTAGATTGCCTAACTTCTTTCTCCTAAAAGTAAGGGGCAGAACACATTTAAGTCAGTGATCTTATTGGTGAGTCTGGGCAGTACAGTGGACATACCAGCTTGACACACCACCCAGGAATAAGCTGTTGCTTTGTAAATGGGTGGAAAAGGCTTCAACCTGCTCTGGGGCCTAAGAGGCAGAATCTCAGATAAGGGTGGACAGACCATGCAAACAGGTGCTTCACACACAAATCACAGGGAAAGCCTCCGGATGTGAAGTATGAAAAGAACTGCTCACCACCCAGTGGCGTTATCAGCGACGGGGCGTGTGCATGCACATAGGGCTCTTTGTGGGCCATCCTTGGGGGTGTCTTTGAATTACCAAGGACAGGACACTAGCAGAAGGGGTCGGCAAACAGCTTCTGCATTCTTGAGCTGAATTGGAAGGATGAGCGGTTCCAAGGTAGCCGGAGGGGAAAAGATGTTCAGCTAGAGAGGAGTTAGGAAGTTTTCAGCACTCTATCCCTCTACAAAGGCTTTGTGCAATATGAATGAGGGACGTTTCCTTGCACAACTGACCTTCTCATTGCTTGACATACAGTTGCCGATAAACCTGTCATCAGTGAGCTAATGAGCAGGCCCTTGTGCTGCTGCCTAGCGTAGACAAGAGCCACAGGCACACCGTGATGCCTTTGGAGCCTGCTTTTTCCAATTGAGGCATTTGAAATATGTCCTACACCATGGAACATTAGTGATATTTTGAAATGAAAAAAGGAGCTGTTTCTCCACCTCAGGGCCCAGTATTGGTAGTAAGGCTGTTTCCTGTGATCCTCAGCAGGCAGGCATGTCACCTGCCTTTTCCTTCGTATTCCATTACATCTCCCGGAAATGACCTTGCCCTAGAGGCCTCGTTGTATTTGAAGAAACATATCATCCTCAGATCTGCAGCTTCAACACCGGGAAGCATCGCTTCAAGCAGTGGAGCTGGAGGAGTGCTCTGGAAAGCCAGCAGTAGAACATTCCTCGGTTTCCACCGAGACAGGCCTCGTAGAAAGGCCAGCCTCCAGGCCACACACTTGCTTGGTCCTGGAGTCACTGAAGGCCTGTCTTGCTGGTCCAGTGCTCCTTCCTTTAGGCCAGGCTGTTTCCACACCTATGAGCCGGTGTTAAAACCAGGCCCACGTGTTACCATGTGGGTCACAGAATGTAAAGTAGCCACCCCATTTTTTTGGATTGTTTCCTAATGTTCATGATTCCTGGCAACTGAAAAGTGCTTCCAGGGACAGGACTTACGGTGGGGCGGAAGAGGGAGGAGAGGAAAGTGATGTGAATACTGCTGACACCATGGAAAGGCTGCCAGGAGGGCCCCTGAATCAGCGGGAGTTCACCTTCCTTCCCGTCCCGCTCTCCAGGCCCCAGTGCTGGGGTCAGCAGTTCATGCATAAGAAATCAGGATTCTTTGGAGCAATTCATGCTGCCAAATGCACACTGACATTGCAGGCCAAACCCCACTCCGCATTTGAAGGTCACTTGGCCTGCGTCAAGCACACTTGACAATTGCTCAAAGGGAAATGAGGGAATTGTTTTGTATAAATGAGTCAACTTACCTTCAGTGAACACCACTGGAAATGAACCTGGCAATGACAGACGAGTTTGCCTGCCTTTACCTGAGCACTGTCATAAATTATGACATGTATTATGTACCTCTCAGCTTATGCTCTATGTCAAGTATGGGGAAGAAAATAATATAGTCTAGGCAATTTCAGCAAGACTGGGGGCAACATGTTAGGAGCATGGGTTCACATGTCAGCGACCTGCAGTAAGGAAGAGAGAAATTAACATAGTCCAAGGTGGGAGGTAACCAGCACCAACCCCTTCCTTCCCCTCATATGCCGACCCTTGGTGTTAGCTTCTTCTAGGGGTGGCTGGCCACCTACCTCTCAGCAGGAGGTGGAATTACACATCCAATGCACAGTACTGTGGACACTGGCAGGAGACCTGGGGCAGGCTGAGGGGATAAAGAGGTGCCCTACAGAGCACGGCTAACCTGCACCAGGGACAATGAAGAGTTGGATATGCAGATACTTGGATAAACATTGGAAAATACCTTCAGTTTGAGAAAATATTTACAAGTGATTCAGGGAAGAGGATGAGTCCATGATGCTATGGGTAGTAAATTAACAACCATATATATTGTGTGCTGAGACAAAACAGGGTTGGGAGAAGTCATTTTCATTTAAGAGAAAAGTGGGTTTTCCCCATCTTTTCCAAATTGTGCTGCAAACTCCAATGATGCTGCTGGAGAAAAACTTCACTCATGGAGGTGTTGGCTACTTTGTATTGTATGGTGGTACAAGGTAGAGGTAACCTCAGAAACTCTGTCAGCTCTTTTATGATCTGTGTTAACTCCTTCCATCATGAAACTGGTGCCTTGGCAGAGGGATTCAAAATCCTCACTGGGTTTTCAAAAACATTTACCACTTAGACATAAATTTTCACCTGAAGTCAGATTACATAGCTATATGCACAAAGGGAGTGCGAGGTCTTTACAGTCATTTTCCCGCTAATCCCCAACACATGCTCGGTAGGAGGGCAGGAAGAAGAAATCCAACCTCAACATCTGCAGAGAAGTCCAAAGCTCTGCCAGAGACCCCTTGGGATTGGCTGCTGCAGTCACCTGGTGGCCCTTCTGCCTGGCTCGATGGAAACCTGTGCACTCAGTCTTGGGGCTACAGACAATCTGATCCAGAAAAGGACTTCCTGCCAGCCTCTCCTTCTCTCTGCCTCCAACCTGGTATGCACAAGACTCCAAGAAAAATTAAAAATTGAATGTTCCTACTTCACAGCAGTTGAGGATTCATGGTATGACTTCAACCTCACCTAGAAAACCAGGAGAGAGAGAGAGTCAGGGTGAGTATCTATCTCTTTTGACTTCTAAATCTGTGCCCTATGTTTTAGTCATCCTGCTCGATGCTTTGCACTGGAAATGGATTCTCTTGATTGTGCCAGATACCCACAATGCCATATGTGTGTGTGCGTGTGTATGTGTGTGTGTGTGCATGTATGTATGTTTGCATGTGTTATACGTGGGTGCATGTATGTGTGTGTGTGTGTGTACATGCTTGGGCATGCATGCAAATATCAGAGAGCCAAGGCCAGGCGTAGTGGCTCATGCCTGTAATCCCAGCACTTTGGGAGGCCAAGGTGGGTAGATCACCTAAGGTCAGGAGTTCGAGACCAGCCTGGCCAACATGATGAAACCCTGTTTCTATTAAAAACACAAAACAATTAGCCAGGCATGGTGGTGCATGCCTGTAGTCCCAGCTACTCAGGAGGCTGAGGCAGTAGAATCACTTGAACCCAGGAAGTGGAGGCTGCAGTGAGCTGAGATCGCACCACTGCACTCCAGCCTGGGTGGCGAGTGAAACTTTGTCTAAAAATAATAATAATAATAACATTTTAAAAATTATATATTTTGTACATATATAAAATCAGGGAGTCAAGTTTGCCTTCGAGATGCTGAGGAGAGAGTGCTCTAATCCCTCCCTGGTGTTGCCCTGCTGGAAAAAACTAGTGAGAGTGTGGGGAGGGGGAGGCTGAGCATCATCAGGGAACCTGAATGAGGCCTGGCAGTGCCAGCCGGCTTGTAGGAGGAGAGGCGAAATCCTTCTAGAAGATTGCACTATTGTGGGCATGAGGGGAAGTGTGTACACATACTCCATTGTTCGAAGGGGGCCTGGAGAGTAATTGATCAAAGTCTCTTTGGGTTGAGAACAAGGCACAGGCTCATGGCTCGTTTGCCTAAGACCACGCTGGGCGAAATCTATGGAAATTAGAGATCACAGATCTGAGGAATTAACAGAAAAACTGAGAGAAATTCTTGTGGAGCTGAAAGCTGCTGTGATCAGCATGTGCTGTACGTGGTGGAGGGCGCCACCTGTGACCAGGGCACAGAGGGCACAGATTCAGTGGGGCAGGGAGACCTTTTATGTTTTGCTCTAATCTCATTTCCTCACTAGGATCTCAAAACACAAGAGATCAGGCACACACATACAAAAAACAGGAAATAGATATGGAATATTTCAAGAATCAGTTATCAAGCTTGAGTTGTGCAGAGCTCTGACAGCCGGTGACCCTGGCTCTGCCCAGCCTCAGCCACCCGCTCCCTGCTCACACCTGTGACCTGACTTCACCACGAGGGCAGTCGCTCCAAGACCTGAGGTCTAGGCTCCTCACCATCACTCACTACTTCCCAGCATCACTGTCCATGACCATTACACCAACAACCCTTGAGCTTGGCCGGAACCCACAATCCGACATCTTTGCCCTCGTTTCCAGCCCACTCTTCAGCATCCTCAATTCCTTCTGCCCCAAGCAAAAATCCCATACCTTGTCACTGTAATTATCCCTTCTTGCATCCCAAACACCTGCTAATCTCCCTCCAGCTTACTCACCTGGAAATACCTCCACTCCTGGTAACATCCAACTCCCTGCCTTCTCTTAGCCTCACCCGGGCAGCTGATGCAGCTGGAGACAAACACACAATATTGGTCAACACTGTCTAGCAGTCTTTTCATATTTCCTTAGAAAATTCATTCCCTAACTCCCCCAGACAACCCTCTCTTACCCTCTTCCTTCTCCTCAGTCCTTCAGCATCCCTGCCTTCCCAGCTGGAGGCCTTGTCTTTCATTTGGCTGAGATCACAGAAACCTCCAGAAGGCACGCTTTTCACCTTCCAGTGCTTAGACTCACCCATCTGACCACATACCTGTCTTTCCTTTTCACTAGATG
>NW_012103554.1:753718-757547 GCF_000951045.1 Mandrillus leucophaeus
TGGTGTTGCCCTGCTGGAAAAAACTAGTGAGAGTGTGGGGAGGGGGAGGCTGAGCATCATCAGGGAACCTGAATGAGGCCTGGCAGTGCCAGCCGGCTTGTAGGAGGAGAGGCGAAATCCTTCTAGAAGATTGCACTATTGTGGGCATGAGGGGAAGTGTGTACACATACTCCATTGTTCGAAGGGGGCCTGGAGAGTAATTGATCAAAGTCTCTTTGGGTTGAGAACAAGGCACAGGCTCATGGCTCGTTTGCCTAAGACCACGCTGGGCGAAATCTATGGAAATTAGAGATCACAGATCTGAGGAATTAACAGAAAAACTGAGAGAAATTCTTGTGGAGCTGAAAGCTGCTGTGATCAGCATGTGCTGTACGTGGTGGAGGGCGCCACCTGTGACCAGGGCACAGAGGGCACAGATTCAGTGGGGCAGGGAGACCTTTTATGTTTTGCTCTAATCTCATTTCCTCACTAGGATCTCAAAACACAAGAGATCAGGCACACACATACAAAAAACAGGAAATAGATATGGAATATTTCAAGAATCAGTTATCAAGCTTGAGTTGTGCAGAGCTCTGACAGCCGGTGACCCTGGCTCTGCCCAGCCTCAGCCACCCGCTCCCTGCTCACACCTGTGACCTGACTTCACCACGAGGGCAGTCGCTCCAAGACCTGAGGTCTAGGCTCCTCACCATCACTCACTACTTCCCAGCATCACTGTCCATGACCATTACACCAACAACCCTTGAGCTTGGCCGGAACCCACAATCCGACATCTTTGCCCTCGTTTCCAGCCCACTCTTCAGCATCCTCAATTCCTTCTGCCCCAAGCAAAAATCCCATACCTTGTCACTGTAATTATCCCTTCTTGCATCCCAAACACCTGCTAATCTCCCTCCAGCTTACTCACCTGGAAATACCTCCACTCCTGGTAACATCCAACTCCCTGCCTTCTCTTAGCCTCACCCGGGCAGCTGATGCAGCTGGAGACAAACACACAATATTGGTCAACACTGTCTAGCAGTCTTTTCATATTTCCTTAGAAAATTCATTCCCTAACTCCCCCAGACAACCCTCTCTTACCCTCTTCCTTCTCCTCAGTCCTTCAGCATCCCTGCCTTCCCAGCTGGAGGCCTTGTCTTTCATTTGGCTGAGATCACAGAAACCTCCAGAAGGCACGCTTTTCACCTTCCAGTGCTTAGACTCACCCATCTGACCACATACCTGTCTTTCCTTTTCACTAGATGAACTCACCAAGGCCAGCTCCCGAGTTCTAGGTTGGGTTCCTCAGACGTGGATCCTGAGATGAGGATTTCGGTGAAGCAGTTCTTAAGGAAATGCTCCCGGGAGAAACCAGGAATGGCATGGAGAAAGCACAAGGAGAGAGAAGAAACCAAGCAAGGGTGCAAATTTCAGACAAAATCCCTTGGGGCGTGGCTTCTGTTGGATCCTGCGGAACTCCAGATTTGTCCTGCCCGCAGGCCGGGGGCTGGACTCTCACTGGCCTGTATTTACCAGCCACTGGCCAAGGGTCACCCAGGGGCATACACACCCCCAGGTATTTACGGCTTTGTGGGAGCAGGCAAAGGGCTCTATTAGCCTGAGGGCAGTGTTTGAAGAACTGTCGGTATGGGCCTTTAGCAGCAAAAGCACCAAAAGTATATCTATATATATATAATTATATTTGGGACATGCAGGAACATGATAAGTTGTATAAAAAGAAAAAGTGGAGTAAGAGAGATTGGAGGCAGGAGATTTAGGAGAGGAAAGCAGGTTCAGTGTCAAGTAGGGTGTTCAGGATAAGCCTCATTCAGAAGGTGACATCCGAGTGAAGACACGAATGAGGCAAAGGAACTAGTGAAGAAGATATCCTGGGAAGAGTGGCTCAGGCAGCAGGACCTGCTGCAGCAAAACCCCTCAGGCAGTAACACTCCTGGCAGTAACACTCTTGGCAATTGGGTGACCTGCTCATCCCATTTGCCTGGGACTTTCCAGGTTTACGCCAGCAGATTCCAGGTGCAGCATTTTGGCCAGCATAGCTGGGAAAGTAAGAGGAGGAAGTAGGAGAAGAGGTCATGGAGGTTACAGGGAGGGTGGCCAGATTAGGTAGGATCTTGCAGAATAAAGCATTTGGCCCCGAGTAAAATGAAGAGCAGAGCATGATGGGACCATTGTCTTCTTGCTCTCCATCTCCCTTCCTGCTTTGCTTTTGAAGCACTGATCACTGCTATTTGTCTATTTGCTTGTTTATTTTCGGATTCCCTGATTGAGATTCTCTGATCTGAGCCCTGATTGGTCCAGGAGGGCAGAGGGTGTCTATGTTGTGTTCATTTCTATGACCTCAACGCTGAGAACAGTACATGGTGCATAGCAGCTCGTTAATGAATATTGGTTACAATGAACGAACAGGTGAATTTGGTATTAGATCCAGGAATCTGCCTGAACTGCCCCTGACAACTCCCTAACCCCTCTCAAACCAGGAGCCAGTGACTTGGAAGCTCTATTCTCTTTGTCGTTGGGAGACAATGGGACCCCAAAGCACCTGGCACCCTGGTTTCCCCTCCAAGAGTACCTATCTCGATAGATTGACTTTTTTCTGAGTAGTGTCTTTCAGGACGAAATTGCCTCTCTAATGCCCTAGGAAGTCAGACCTGAGCCATTCTCAGTTACGATTGCAGCAAAGATTTGTGCTCAAAGAAATATCCAATTCACAAAAACCATCAGAAATATTGTATGAGGCTCACTTGAATCTTATAGCAGGATACACACTCTTCCAAAATGCCTGTGAGGAAAACATATAAGAGTTTCAAAATCAAACAGAAGTTAAATGTTGAGATATATTATGCCATTTGGTTGAAAACTCTAAAAGAATATTTCTTTTTCCAATCTGAACAGAAGATGCATTTCTAGTCATATTTCTTCAGTCCTTAAGTAGCCAAAACACTAAATATTTGTCAAAGACACTGCTGCTGCCTAAGCAATAAAAAATGGGGGTCTAAGGACTTCTTTTCCATTAAGGACTTCACTGGCAGTTTATTGACCTGACCTCACTGTGGATTCAATAGGAGATACACCAAGGAAAATGGGGTGATTAGTTTAGTCGTTCTTATTCCAACTGTATCTTTACTTCTACAGTAAAATTTGCCCACACTTTACCTTTACCACCCACATATTAATTCTAGCCTAATTGCCTGATGGCACATTATTTTCATAATATTGATTTTTCTTCTCATTTTAAGATTAGTGCATACACATAGTAAACATTTTTTTATTTGCTTGCTCCAATTCATTCCACTTATCCTGGCCACAGCCACAAGATAGAAGAATGAAGGAGCTTCTCAGTTCATTCGTATTGATGATGTTGTTTATGAAAATTTCATCTTTGGCTCTGTGTGGTGGCTCACACTTGTAACTCCAGCACTTTGGGAGGCCAAGGTAGGAGAGTTGCTTAAGGCCAGGAATTGAAGGCCAGCCTGGGCAACACAGTGAGACTTCATGTCTTAAAAAAAAATAATAATAATTAATTACATAAAGAAAAAGAAATTCCATCTGCTTTGGCATGTGGCCTTTTGTTATACTTAACATTCAGGAAATTCAGAAGCTTTTATGCTTGTATTACTTGGGGTGTGTGAGGACAAAGCAATAGTATTGTCATGGAAACTGGCAGAAGGTACCTCAGGAATGTCAAGCCTAGGATATAAACCAGAATCCCATGATAATTCCTAGGCCATGGGTATCAGAGTAACAATAAATTCTCGTTTTTAAAAATAGTGAAAGCCTACATGCATATATAATAAAAATAGCAAACACATAGTGTTTTATGTGTTAATGC
>NW_012103554.1:757597-761034 GCF_000951045.1 Mandrillus leucophaeus
TCAGAAATATTGTATGAGGCTCACTTGAATCTTATAGCAGGATACACACTCTTCCAAAATGCCTGTGAGGAAAACATATAAGAGTTTCAAAATCAAACAGAAGTTAAATGTTGAGATATATTATGCCATTTGGTTGAAAACTCTAAAAGAATATTTCTTTTCCCAATCTGAACAGAAGATGCATTTCTAGTCATATTTCTTCAGTCCTTAAGTAGCCAAAACACTAAATATTTGTCAAAGACACTGCTGCTGCCTAAGCAATAAAAAATGGGGGTCTAAGGACTTCTTTTCCATTAAGGACTTCACTGGCAGTTTATTGACCTGACCTCACTGTGGATTCAATAGGAGATACACCAAGGAAAATGGGGTGATTAGTTTAGTCGTTCTTATTCCAACTGTATCTTTACTTCTACAGTAAAATTTGCCCACACTTTACCTTTACCACCCACATATTAATTCTAGCCTAATTGCCTGATGGCACATTATTTTCATAATATTGATTTTTCTTCTCATTTTAAGATTAGTGCATACACATAGTAAACATTTTTTTATTTGCTTGCTCCAATTCATTCCACTTATCCTGGCCACAGCCACAAGATAGAAGAATGAAGGAGCTTCTCAGTTCATTCGTATTGATGATGTTGTTTATGAAAATTTCATCTTTGGCTCTGTGTGGTGGCTCACACTTGTAACTCCAGCACTTTGGGAGGCCAAGGTAGGAGAGTTGCTTAAGGCCAGGAATTGAAGGCCAGCCTGGGCAACACAGTGAGACTTCATGTCTTAAAAAAAAATAATAATAATTAATTACATAAAGAAAAAGAAATTCCATCTGCTTTGGCATGTGGCCTTTTGTTATACTTAACATTCAGGAAATTCAGAAGCTTTTATGCTTGTATTACTTGGGGTGTGTGAGGACAAAGCAATAGTATTGTCATGGAAACTGGCAGAAGGTACCTCAGGAATGTCAAGCCTAGGATATAAACCAGAATCCCATGATAATTCCTAGGCCATGGGTATCAGAGTAACAATAAATTCTCGTTTTTAAAAATAGTGAAAGCCTACATGCATATATAATAAAAATAGCAAACACATAGTGTTTTATGTGTTAATGCCAGACACTATCCTAGGTGCTTTAAACTAAACTCATTTAACCCTACAATGTCTCTTGAGATAAATACCATTCTCTCTAATTTACAGATAATAAAACTGAGGCACAGAGAGGGTAAGTAACTCACCCCAGGTCACACAGCTCCCAGGTGGATAAGCTGGGATTCAAACCTGTAGATCTGGCTGGAGATCTACACTAGACGTTATGAACTGTACTGTCCACTCGCTGTGAGTGAGGCTCTCAAATACAGTACTTTTCCTACTCTCAGAACGAGTTGCTGTCCACGGAGTCTACTTTTTTCCTGATCTTGGTTATCCAGCTCAATCTAGAAGTCAGTATATTATATTTCTGTAGCCTGGCACAACAGCATGGGGGAGACCAGTTCTGTCACTGATTCAGGAAGCCATAAAAGTGAGGGGAAATGTGTTGTTCTGGTCAAACATAGGCCCTCTAGTATCAATCTTTTTTGTTTTGTTGTTGTTGAATTTTCCCCCCTTATCTTCTGCTCTCTGGTTGGTGTAGACAAGCCCCAGGTTTTCCTCTATTTAAAACATTCTGGATGTGAAGTTAGTAAACAATTTAGGTGAGTGAGCATATGTGAAGGAAGTGGAAACAGCTGGGGCTGCGAGGCTGCCCTGGCCTGGGTTGTTTTTATGTGGGGGAGTCACTGGGAAAGCTCTCAAACCCGGCCTGGAGTGTCACTCTCTGGCTCCTGTAGGACCTGCTGCCTCCTGTCCCTTCCCTCTCCCTCCCCTCCACTCCCCTCCATTCCTTCCTCTACCTCCTCTTTCCATTCTGTTCCCTCCTCTGTTTGGGCTTCAATGTGAAGAAGCACAAAGTCGGCTAGGCTTGATGGCTCATGCCTGTAATCCCAGCACTTTGGGAGGCCAAGATGGGCAGATCAGTGGAGGTCGGGAGTTCGAAACCATCCTGGCCAACATAGTGAAACTCTATCTGCACTAAAAATTCAAAAATTAGCCAGGTATGGTGGCAGGTGCCTGTAATCCCAGCTGCTTGGGAGACTGAAGCAGGAGAATTGCTCGAACTTGGGCGGCAGAATTGCAGTGAACCAGGATCGTGCCACCACACTCCAGCCTGGGTGACAGAGCAAGACTCTGTCTCAAAAAAAAAAAAAAAAAAGCACAAAGTCTTCCTTCCCAAGATGCCCCCTCTTCTCCCTCCTCTTTTTTATTTTTTTAATGGGGAGGTGGTGACTGTTATCATTGTGTTTGCCTCGAGCCCCACAGGACACACAAGGGGCCAGAAGGAATGGACTCTGTTGCCCATAGCACCTGTAGCCAGGACAGCAGCTGTCTGCAATCTCAGTGAGGGAAACCACAGCGGACGCCAAGGCTGCAGGACTGGAGCCCCAGGGTAGAAGGCCAGTCAGGGGCTGCACAGGAGGAAAGGGGGCAAAAGTCGAGGAGGAGCCCCTCACAGGCAGCACGCTCACGGGGCGGAGCCCCTCACAGGCAGCACACTCAGGGGGTCAACTGGAATTATAAAGGCAGCATAGAGCCTAACTAAATGACTCCCTTTTCATTAATAATAGTACTGATAATAATGCAATAGTAGCAAACATTTATGTGACACTCGTTACATTCCAGGCACTAGCCTAAGTTATTTATCTATAAATACACACATACACATACATATTCTTTTCCTCCTCATAGCAGCCCTTTGAAGTCTGTCTGTATGTTATTGTTGTTGTTATTTTTATGTTTTACAAACAAGGAAACCAAGGCATAGGGAGCGTAGGTAACTTGCCCAATGCCACCCTGCCCATAAGTAACAGAGCTGGGACTCAAATTGAGGCAATGTGGCCAGAGTTAGAGCTGCAGTTTTGTTTTTTTTTTAAAAATACTTTAAGTTCTCGGGTACATGTGCACAATGTGCAGGTTTGTTACATATGTATACATGTGCCGTGTTGGTGTGCTGCATCCATTAACTCGTCATTTAAATTAGGTATTTCTCTTAATGCTATCCCTCCCAACTCCCCCCACCCCACGATAGGCCCCAGTGTGTGATGTTCCCTGCCCTGCGTCCAAGTGTTCTCATTGTTCAATTCCCACCTATGAGTGAGAACATGTGGTGTTTGGGTTTCTGTCCTTGCGATAGTTTGCTCAGAATGATGGTTTCCAGCTTCATCCATGTCCCTACAAAGGACATGAACTCACCCTTTTTTATGGCTGCTTAGTATTTCATGGTATATATGTGCCACATTTTCTTAATCAAGTCTATCAGTGATGGACATTTGGGTTGGTTCCAAGTCTTTGCTATTGTGAATAGTGCTGCAATAAACATATGTGTGCATGTGCCTTTATAGTAG
>NW_012103554.1:762624-766308 GCF_000951045.1 Mandrillus leucophaeus
ATAAAACCAGACAAGCATGCTATATATGAGTGAAGCTATGAGAACCTCTCCTGCCTCTGGCAGAACACAGCAGAAGTTGGGAAGGGGAGATATCAGGGCATCTTTCAGGAAGACATGGTGTATTAGTCAGTTGTCACATTACTATAAAGAAATACCTGAGACTGGGTCATTTTTATAAAGAAAAGAGGTTTATTTGGCTCACGATTCTACAGGCTGAACAGGAAGCATAGGATCTTCTGCTTTGGGGGAGATCTCTGGAAACTTCCAATGATAGCAGAAGGCAAACGCAGATCAGGGTTATTACATGGCAGATGCAGCAAGAGAGAGTGACAGGGAGGGTGCTGCACACTTGCAAAGTACCAGATCTCATGAGAACTCCCTCGCTGTCTAGAGGACAGTGGGAAGGGGATGGTGCATGAGAAATCTGCCCTCATGATCCAATTACCTGCCACCTGGCCCTACCTCCAACATTGAGAATTACAATCTGACATGAGATTTTCTGGGGACACAAATCCAAACCATTTCAGATGGCATTTGCAACTCATCCTAGAGGATGAGTAGGCACTGAGTAAGTGACCGTGAGCACCATTTCTTCTCTCAGACTGGAGTTCCAGGACATCCTGTGGTCCTCATGGTGTACATGTAATTGATCATGCTTTCTAGCTTGTCGTCTGTACCATGGGGGAATCAATAGGTTAATCCTTCTCATCTGGCACAAACTCCCCAGTGTGGCAAGGGAGAAGGGTACGAGTCAACACTGGGCAATGCTTCTCAGTGTTAGGTGGTGAAAACATCCTAGCTATAATTTTTATGGACTTGTTTTTCACACCTCTCAATTCATATGTTGAAGTCCTAACACCCAGTACCTCAAAATGGAACTGTGTTTGGAGATTGCGTCTTTAAAGAGGTAATTAAGTTTAAATAAGGTTATTAGGTGTACCATAATCCAATATGACTGGGGTCTTATAAGAAGAGGAGATTAGGAAACAGAAACACACAGAGTGATGACCATGTGAAGATACAGGAAGACGACCATCTGCAAGCCAAGAAGAGAGGCCTCAGAATGAAACCAACCCTGCCTATACTTTGGTCTTGGACTTCCAGCCTCCAGAACAGTGAGTAAATACATTTCTGTTGTTCAAACCACCCAGTTCATGTACTAATTATGGAAGCCCTGGGAAACTCACACACTGCCTTACCCTCATAAATGTCTGTGCAGAACAAACGTGTCTGTCATTGGAGCAATGTCTAAGGGGAAACTCCTGGTTGAAGGCACCAAGGTGGGCAAATGGGGGCTTCAGAGTAAAGACTGTCACCATTCCTTGTCTTCAGGAGCTCTGTGACTTGAAGGGGCACACTGAGAAGGAATGTCTCTCAGCAGACCTGGTTGCCTGGCACAATGCAACGTCCAGAATGCAATAAGCTCGGCCTTCCTCTTAGTCCATATTAGGCCAAAAGTTGTAGCAAGAAGAGATCTCAAAAATGCACGCACAACACATGTGTACAGGATTTCATGTGTAGAAGGATTCCAAACCCTTCAATGTGTACATAGTTAAATGTGGTTGATGAGCTTTAATTCCACATTCTGCCAAAATATTTTCTTCCAGAATAGAAGTATAATTTACTTATGAAGAGCAGATGAACGGGCACTTGGAATCTTAGATGTTTTCTAAAGTAGGGTTTTTGAGGTAATCCTTGAACAAATTGAGTAACCAAGTCAGCTGAGATTTTTTTCCTGAAACAGTAAAATAGAAAATTGTGCTATTTTTCCTAATCTAGCATGATTTAGAAGTGAATTATAAGTCATTCCCCCCCAACACTCCCCATTTATTTCTAGTAATAAAAAACAAGCAGATGGGACAATGCTGCTTATTAGTAAGAAATCCCTTGTATTTACAGTGGTAATATAATTTATCCTTCAAACTAGGACATTTTTCAGAGTAAAAGAAAGCACTATTAAAAATTATGCCAGGATAAAGTCAGAATCCAAGGTTGTTCTAAGCCAATAAATAATCATTGTACTAGACAAACAAATGTGTTTACCCTCCTTACAGCTGTTATTGAGGAATCTTCCGTGCATTGTCTCATTGTGAAATCCTAAAAATCACAAGCACATAGTTTTCTTTAGACAAAGCCATTTAGATAAACTCAGGATATCATGGATTTTCAGTATTTCTCAAAGCTTTGCCTGTGAAATAACTGCAAGTTTGGGTACCCGCATCTGGATGCTTCAGATGAGCTGTAATTCTGCTGACTGACATAACACTTTTTTATAAGATTGACGAAACAGCAATTGTCCATGTCTGAAAATGAGGACAGGGTGCAGACAGAAAGTGCTGGGGCTAAAGCACCCCTGCAGTGTTATTTCCATGATTCAGCTCTAAAACTTATAAACCTAGGACTTAGTAAGAATAAACATAATGACAAAAAATGAAAGCTGAACATTAACTGCAAGACTAGAATGCACCTAACATGTCAAAATTCCTAAAGAAAAGTGGAACATCACAATTCTGATTGAGAAACGAAAACATGAAGAAGCATAAGTGATCATCCTAACAACTTTCTCATTAGCCACAGCTTCACTGGCAATAACTTTTAGGAAATAACCCCATAGTTTGGCCTCCTCCATAAATACCTATCGCATAATCAACAGACATTTATCTCAAAGTGGGAAATTACGCTTTTCACCCACTAGAATGGCAAAAAGTTAAAAATGCAGTAATAACTGGTGACAGGGAGGCTATCAGGAAACGGACATTAAAATGTGCTTGGTGGGCGTATGAACTGCTTCAACCATTTTTTTTTAAAATAACGTTTTTTATTGAGGTATGACTCACTTACAATAAAATGTACCCATTTTAACTGTGCATTTTAATGAGTTTGACTAATACACCCATAAATCACCTCCACAAACATGTAACATTTCTATCACCCCCAAAATGTTCCTTGTACCCCATTCTAGTTAATCCTCCTAATTCCCTGAACCCCAGCTCTCCATTATCTGTTTTCTGTCACTATAGATTAAATCTATCTTTTCTAGGATTGCACATAAATGAAATAATATGTATGTATGCTTTTGTGTCTGGCTTCTTTCACTCACTATCTCACTATCATATTTTTAAGATTCATTCATGCTGCTGCATGTATCAGTAGCTCATTCTTTCTATGATGAGTTGTACAGAGATAACACAATTTGTTTATGCACTCACCTGCTGATGGACATTTGGGTTGTATTCAGTCTTTAGATATTATGAACAACGTTTCTACAAACATTTGTGTAAAAGTTTTCATGTGCATATAGATTTTCATTTCTTTTAAGTAAGAGTGGGTTCGCTGAATCGTATGGAAAGTATATATTTATAAGAAATTGCTAACCGTTTTCCACTGTGGTATCTCATTTTACATTCCCACCAGCAATTCTGCTGATGTGTAGTAGGACCCCATTGTAGTTTTACTGTGCATTTCTCTGATGACTGATGGTCTTGAGCATCTTTTCACGTGCTTATTACTCATTCACACATCTTTTGTGAAACATCAATTCAATAAGAGTTCTTCATATATTCTGGATGAAAAGTGTTCTGGATGGCATAGAGAGAGAGTATGTTCTCTCAATTTGTGATTTGTGTTTTTATTCTTCATGTTTTTTGAAGAACAGAAATTTTTTATTTTGATTAGTAGAATTGT
>NW_012103554.1:767033-783565 GCF_000951045.1 Mandrillus leucophaeus
AATTATAAGTCATTCCCCCCCAACACTCCCCATTTATTTCTAGTAATAAAAAACAAGCAGATGGGACAATGCTGCTTATTAGTAAGAAATCCCTTGTAATTACAGTGGTAATATAATTTATCCTTCAAACTAGGACATTTTTCAGAGTAAAAGAAAGCACTATTAAAAATTATGCCAGGATAAAGTCAGAATCCAAGGTTGTTCTAAGCCAATAAATAATCATTGTACTAGACAAACAAATGTGTTTACCCTCCTTACAGCTGTTATTGAGGAATCTTCCGTGCATTGTCTCATTGTGAAATCCTAAAAATCACAAGCACATAGTTTTCTTTAGACAAAGCCATTTAGATAAACTCAGGATATCATGGATTTTCAGTATTTCTCAAAGCTTTGCCTGTGAAATAACTGCAAGTTTGGGTACCCGCATCTGGATGCTTCAGATGAGCTGTAATTCTGCTGACTGACATAACACTTTTTTATAAGATTGACGAAACAGCAATTGTCCATGTCTGAAAATGAGGACAGGGTGCAGACAGAAAGTGCTGGGGCTAAAGCACCCCTGCAGTGTTATTTCCATGATTCAGCTCTAAAACTTATAAACCTAGGACTTAGTAAGAATAAACATAATGACAAAAAATGAAAGCTGAACATTAACTGCAAGACTAGAATGCACCTAACATGTCAAAATTCCTAAAGAAAAGTGGAACATCACAATTCTGATTGAGAAACGAAAACATGAAGAAGCATAAGTGATCATCCTAACAACTTTCTCATTAGCCACAGCTTCACTGGCAATAACTTTTAGGAAATAACCCCATAGTTTGGCCTCCTCCATAAATACCTATCGCATAATCAACAGACATTTATCTCAAAGTGGGAAATTACGCTTTTCACCCACTAGAATGGCAAAAAGTTAAAAATGCAGTAATAACTGGTGACAGGGAGGCTATCAGGAAACGGACATTAAAATGTGCTTGGTGGGCGTATGAACTGCTTCAACCATTTTTTTTTAAAATAACGTTTTTTATTGAGGTATGACTCACTTACAATAAAATGTACCCATTTTAACTGTGCATTTTAATGAGTTTGACTAATACACCCATAAATCACCTCCACAAACATGTAACATTTCTATCACCCCCAAAATGTTCCTTGTACCCCATTCTAGTTAATCCTCCTAATTCCCTGAACCCCAGCTCTCCATTATCTGTTTTCTGTCACTATAGATTAAATCTATCTTTTCTAGGATTGCACATAAATGAAATAATATGTATGTATGCTTTTGTGTCTGGCTTCTTTCACTCACTATCTCACTATCATATTTTTAAGATTCATTCATGCTGCTGCATGTATCAGTAGCTCATTCTTTCTATGATGAGTTGTACAGAGATAACACAATTTGTTTATGCACTCACCTGCTGATGGACATTTGGGTTGTATTCAGTCTTTAGATATTATGAACAACGCTTCTACAAACATTTGTGTAAAAGTTTTCATGTGCATATAGATTTTCATTTCTTTTAAGTAAGAGTGGGTTCGCTGAATCGTATGGAAAGTATATATTTATAAGAAATTGCTAACCGTTTTCCACTGTGGTATCTCATTTTACATTCCCACCAGCAATTCTGCTGATGTGTAGTAGGACCCCATTGTAGTTTTACTGTGCATTTCTCTGATGACTGATGGTCTTGAGCATCTTTTCACGTGCTTATTACTCATTCACACATCTTTTGTGAAACATCAATTCAATAAGAGTTCTTCATATATTCTGGATGAAAAGTGTTCTGGATGGCATAGAGAGAGAGTATGTTCTCTCAATTTGTGATTTGTGTTTTTATTCTTCATGTTTTTTGAAGAACAGAAATTTTTTATTTTGATTAGTAGAATTGTAATTATTATATTTTTTTCAAATTGTATGGTTTGACTCCTTTGTTCTCTTTTAAAGGCTTTATTTTCTTATTTTTACATGTAGGATTATGACCACCTGAAACTGATTTTGGTGTAGTGTGAGATAAGGGTCAAAGTCCCTTTTGTGTTGTTGTTTTCTGTAAGGCTATCTAACTAACTAGAAGCTTTTATTGAAAAGATGTTCTTTTCCTCCACTGAATTAGTGTTTGTTTTCTTATTCTTGACTTGTATTCTAGTTGAAAATGCTATGTTATTAATAGTTATATGTATTAAGAGCATTTTCTCTTAGTCTGTCATTTATCTTTTCATTTTCTTCTTTTAAAAAGTAAAAGTTGTAAATTTTGTTTTGATAAGTAAAAGTTTTAAATTTTGACAGTCCAACTTATCAACTTTTTTTACGATTTATGTTTTTGGTGCCCTAGGAAATCTTTGCCTAACCCATGGTCATTAAGATTTTCTCCTCTGCTTTCTTCTAGAAGTTTTATAGTTTTAGTTTTACATTTAGTTCTATGATCCATTTTGAGTTAACTTTGGTATATGATGTGAAATAAGAGTCAAAGTTCTTTTTGTTGTTGTTGTTATATCATTATTTATTAACAGACTTTTTTTTTTTTTTTTTTTTTTGAGACAAAGTCTCACTCTATTGCCCAGGCTGGAGTGCAATGGCACAATCTTGGTTCACTGCAACCTCCGCCTCCCGGGTTCAAGTGATCCTCCTGCCTCAGCCTCCCGAATAGCTGGGATTACAGTCACGTGCCATCACTTGGCTAATTTTTGTATTTTTAGTTGAGACGAGGTTTCACCATATCGGCCAGGCTAGTCTCAAATTCCCGACCTCAGGTAATCCACTTGCCTCGGCCTCCCAAAGTGCTGGGATTATAGGAGTAAGTCACTGCATCTGGCCTATTAAATAGACTTTTTAAAGAACGGTTTTAGATTGGCAGAAAAATTGAACAAATAGTAAGGAGAGTCCCCATATATCCCACACCCAGTTTACCCTATTACTAACATCTAACTTTAGTATGTACATTTGTTATAATGAATAAGTCAATATTGGCACATTATTGACTTATCTTATGACTGAAGTTCATAGTTTATTTATATAGATCCTTAGCTTTTACCCAATGTCTTTTTTCTGCTCCGGGATCCCATCCACCCCATTAACTCTTTACATGTCATATCTCCTTAGTCTCCTCCTGGTGGTGATAGTTTCTCAGACTTTCCTGTTTTTGATGACCTCGAAGAGTTTTGAGGAGTACTGGTCAGGTAGCTTGTAGAATACCTCTACGTTGAAATCTGACTGATGTTTTTCTCAGGATAAGACTGGAGTTAATGTGTTTGGGGAGGAAGATCACAGAGGTGAAGTGTCATTTTATATCATATTATCAATATGATTTATGATTGTTGATGTTGTGACCTTGGTTGCCTTCCTGAGGTAGTGTTAGCCAGTCTTCTCCACCATAAAGACACTCTTCTTTCCCCTCCCTTCCCATGCCGTACTCTTTGGAGGGAGTCACTGTGCACAGAACATATCTAAGGAGGAGAGCATTATTCCTTCTCTCTTTAGGGTGGATATCTACATAATTAATTTTTTTTTTTTTTTTGAGACAAGGTCTCACTCTGTCACCTAGGCTGGAGTGCAGTGGCACGATCTTGGCTCACTGCAGCCTTGACCTCCCCAGACTTAAGTGATTATCCCACCTCAGCCTCATTAGTAGCTGGGACTACAGGCATGAGCCACTGTCACCGTGCCTAGCTAATTTTTTGTAGAGATAGTATTTCACCATGTGGCCCAGGCTGGTCTCAAACTCCTAGGCTCAAGTGATCCAGCCACCTTGGCCTCCCAAAGTGCTGGAATTACAGGCGTGAGTCACGGCACCTGGCCTAGAATTCTTCTGCATAGGAAAGTTATCTCTTCCCTTCCCCATTCGTTAATTTGTTTAGTCTTTTATTTATATCAGCATAGACTTTTGAACGTTTATTTTATACTTTTAATTACAGTTTAATATTACTTTATTTGTTCTTGCTCAAATTACTCCAGCTTTGGCTATTGGGAGCTCTTTCAGCTGGCTCCTGTGTCCCTTTGATATACCCCACCAATGTGGGGTTATTCTTTTGACTTTTTTGAAGGATAGATTTCCAGTTGTTTCAACAGTATTTTTGGAAAGACTCTAATTTCTTCCATTGACACCTTTGCCACGTTGGCACCTTTGTTGAAAAGCAGTTGACCGTCTATGTAGTCACCACGTCTTTCTCAGGCCATGGATGCTATTTTTAACCATTTACCCACCAAAGTGGGAAGAGGAGTAGCAGAAGACACCCCAGAGGACCACTTGATGGTTACCTGTTTCTTTCTTGTACCCATTTTGTAACTACAGCCCTACCTGTTCCTGTGATCAGAATCAATTACCACTGAGAACGTGGGGACTCCTATTCTTGTCGTCTGATCTCTCAGACCAGTAGACTAACTGCCATGGTGTAAAATGTAAAGGGATTATTTCTGGTCCCCTGATGGAAATGTCCTCTTACTAATAACCAAGATCCCTAGAGCCACACGGCTTAAAGCTGTCGTCATGGAAAGCACAAATTCCCAGTGGGTTCCTGAGTAAGTGAGCCACTCCTACTTCTACCTGTTGGTTTCTAGACATTTTATTCAGCATTTCAGGGAAACAACAGCATATAACGGTTGTGGATTTAGGATGTACACTAAAT
The DNA here is from genome assembly GCF_000951045.1 of Mandrillus leucophaeus. NCBI lineage: Eukaryota > Metazoa > Chordata > Mammalia > Primates > Cercopithecidae > Mandrillus > Mandrillus leucophaeus. The sequence continues at coordinate 771,654 of NW_012103554.1, forward strand.
CCTGGAGGATGGTGCCTCATCCCTTCAGAGTGTCATGTGTAAGTTGGCACTACAGCTATGCCTTCAAGAGTGTTCTATCCTTATATCAGACAAGCAGCTTTCGGGTGATGTGTTATGTGATAGGACCCGTGGATTCTAGAGTCTTGCACCCACTCTCCCACTTTCTTTGCTGTAAAGTGTGTTCTTTGGTTTCAAGGGATAGTATGTGAGATCCTGTGGTATGCAAGTCCTCTGCTAGTGGAACCGGTAGAAACACTCAGGGTAGAAAGGCAAACTCACACATGGACTATACATAAATCACAGCCCAGATGAACTACTGCTCCTTCCAGTGTAATCCATTTCTCACCAAATCAAGGGGTAATATATCAGAGACTAATTACAGGTCTCTTGCTGGCAGGCTGGATGTTAGGCAGTAAACTAGCTAGATCAGCCTTGGTGAGTGTGAGCACATGCTAATGTGCCGATGGGTATTTTCCATTTGGCTATCGTGGCTACTGTGTCCATGGATCCATCATCCAAATGCCAGAGTGGGCCATCTCAGGCCTGGCTGAAATCAGCTGGCTTAGTCATTGGGTCTTCCTGGCTGCTCAGGGCATTTTCCATGGTGGGCTCACTCCCATAGGGCCATCCACACACCTCTTCAAGGACTCTTCCATCTTCCAAACTTTCTCCTTTTAGACCTCAGATCAACAGCAAATGCATTTACCACTGCCCAAGAGCCCGTTTATCTTCTTATCTCAGGCCGCTTCTCTTTCACACAAAGTTGAAGACCAGGTACACTGCCCAAAGATCTGCCAGTTGGGAGGATTTCCCCTCACCCCTGCTCTTCAGGGCTACCCCTGAGTGGGGCAAAGTTGCATCAGTAGTGCATTTTGGGCTTCCACCCACATGCCAAGCCCACACACCTCTAATAAAACTCGGCTGTTTCTCTCCTCTATCAGCTGGTGGCAAGAACCCTCCCCTCCCCACATACACATACTGATGCAGCCACAAGCATGCGCAGAGGGTGAAACGTATGCAATAGCAGAGGAAGACATGGAGGTCTGGGCTACCTGCTTGTGCAGCCTACTTACACTGTTTGGTCCTGCTCTTTCCCAGTCCTGAATGCACTACCCTGTCATACAATGGATTGCAATTGGGCCCACCCAACTTTTAACTTGGTAGGTCTAACAAGTCCTTGCTCATGATGGACAGCTCTAAACACATGACCACTTAATGTCTTATGGTTAAATGCTCTGTCTTTACCAGAGGCATGTAGCACACCAAAAGATGGTCTTTGAATGATATAGAATTCTCTCCTATAGAAGGCATGGTTTTGGTCCAGAACTCCAGGGTCTACATTGAGATTCTTCCACTGTGGCTTACCACAAACTCCACATAGTGACTTTCCCACCACAGACATCTCTGGTACCATAGTGTCTGCTGCATCAAATGGCCTGAGTGGCAGGGAGGCTTGTACTTCTGTCTGACTTATGCAGAACCCTTTCCTGCTCTGGGCCTGATTCAGATCTTGAAACCTTCCAGAGCACTTAGTAAATGGGTTATTCTCACGTGTGAAGTATGCAGGTTCTAGAGCAAGAAGAGGCCCACTGAGAATTGTGCTACCTTCTTAATGCTAAGAAGCAACAGATGTAATAACTTGTCCTTTAATTTGATGGGATGTTCTGGCATATCCCTAAACACTTCACTGATGTGATAGGGCCCTGAGTCTTCATGGAGTTTACCTCCCACTTTTATGGAGCATTCCGAGGCCTCCAATGTACTGGCCACTTCTTGCTACATAATTAACATAAGATTAACATAGTATCAACATATGATAATGTAATTGGTATAATAGATTAGTGTGATATTCTACAGGATATCCAGGTGGTGCATAATATATCCAGAGAGTTAACACAGCTCTGGGGCAACATTGTGAATATATACTCTTGTCTGTCCCATATAAACAAGAACTGTTTCTGTGCCTTCTGTCTAACAGGGGTAGAAAAGAAAGTGTTCAGGAAATAAATGGCCACATACCATGGACCTGAGGTGGTGTGAATCTGCTCTTGTAAATAAAACACATCTGGCATTGCAGCTGCAATTGGAGCATGAAGAGAGGGAGTGTGTGAGAAGACGAGACTGGAAATGTAGGTTAGTTGCAAGTTGCTAATGGAACTGAAGGGCTCACTAAGGGATTACACTTGATCCTGAACACAATGAGGAGAACTTACAGGTTTGGAAGCAATGTGTTCTATCCTCTCACTAGCTTCAAACAGAAAACAGCGCTTTCTAACATTTTAAGAGCAAAGGGGCTACTGTGTGCCGAAATGGGCTGCCCAGATCCTAACTTCAGGACTGAAAGACGCATTCTCGTGGCTGCCAGAAGTGTTGCCTGCTGAAGTCTCACAGCTCGGTCCCAACCAGCAAGATTTTCATGTTTCCAACTCTTTGCACTTGGTATTCTTTCTCTGGAATATCTCCTGTACTTCTGATGCCTGAAGAAATGCTATTCATCCAGCAAGACTTCCTTAGGCATCTCTTCTCATCCCAGGTAGGATTAACTGCTTCTTTCTGTGTTTCTAGAGCATTTCGTTCATCATGTGAGCTTAGGACTAAAAGAGTTCTGTGTATCATACCCTGGCCATCCATTTCATTGGCTCCCTAACTGGGCTGTGCATTTCTTGATGTTCAGGCCACGTCTCATTTATCTTCATGTCACCAGAGGTTTGCATGGAGCCTAACACAGGTAGGCATTTGACAAATGATTACTGAATTAATTTTTATTTAATTGAATCTTACTCTGGTGTAAAGAAAGGGAAACAAACCCAGGCTGATATACACACATTTATTCTCCCAGAAAACATGTTTTTGCTGTCACCAAACATTGGGCTCAAACAACACTTTTGTGCTGGTATCATTTGTCATTCTGAATTTGTAAAGTAAAACTGTCACAAACCTAAATCTTTTCATCTTCCTTTTTTCTCAATTGGAACTATATAACCAGGAATACAAATGACCCTAATACCTTTACAAACTGTTTAAGTGTGCATGTGTATGTGTGTTTGTGTGTGTGTGTGTGTAGATGTGAGTTTGTGTTTGGAAACTCTCACTCTTTGATTTATTCATCTTTTGTTTTTGTCTTCAAAGCATTAATTTAATAACAACTAAAGCAACCAGATAGTGCTGAGGGCAAAGATGCTTTTGTTTCTATAGTCTCAAAATTACAGCCTGTTTTTTATTTTGTAAATAGATTGAGGGCGTACAAGTGTACTTTCGTTACATGGATATACTGTGTAGTGGTGAGATCTGGGTTTTTAGTTTAGCCATCACCAGAATAGTGTACATTATACACTATAGGTAATTTCTTATCCTTCACCCCCTCCCACCCTCTTATCTTTTGGAGTCTATTATTCCACTCTGTATGTCCGTGTGTATTCACTGTTTAGCTTCCACTTATAAGTGAGAACATGCAGTATTTGGCTTTCCATTCTGCATTGTCACTTAAGATAATGGCCTCCAGTTCCATCCATGTTGCTGCAAAAGACATAATTTCATTCTTTTTTATGGCTGAGTAGTATTCTATGGTATACATGTGCCACATTTTCTTTACTCAATCATCTGTTGATGGACATTTAGGTTGATTTCATGACTTTGCTGTTGTAAATGGTGCTGAGATAAACACACGAGTGCAGGTATCTTTTTTACATAATGATTTCTTTTCCGTTGTGTAGATACCTAGTAGTGAGATTGCTGTATCAAATTGTAGTTCTATTTCTACTTCTTTGAAGAGTCTCCTTGCTGTTTTCCATAAGGTTGTACTCATTTGCATTACTGTATAAGTGGCCCTTTTTCTCCACATCCTCGCCAACATCTGTTGTTTTTTGCGTAATCACCATTCTGACTGGTGTCAAATGATACTTCACTGTGGTTTTAATTTTCATTTCTCTGATGATTAGTGATGTTAGACATTTTTTCATATGTATGTTGGCTGCTTGTATGTCCTCTAAAAATGTCTGTTCATGTCCTTTCCCCACTTTTTAATGGAGTTATTTGTTTTGTTTTTTCTTGTTGAGTTGTTTTGAGTTCCTTGTAGATTTTAGATATTAGTTTTTGTCAGATGCATAGTTTACAAATATTTTATTCCATTTTGCATGTTGTCTGTTCACTCTGTTGGTGATTTCTTTTGCTGTGTAGAAGTTTTTTAGTTTAAGTCCCATTTGTCTACTTTTTGTTGTGTTGCATTTGTTTTTGAGGTCTTAGTCATAAGCTCTTTGCCTAGGCCAATGTTCTTCTTGAGATGACTTTTGTATATCACGAGGTATGTGGGTCCCATTTCATCTTCTGCACATGATTATCCAATTTTCCCAGCACCATTTATTGAATAAGGTGTCCTTTCCTCAGTGTATATTTTTGTTGACTTTGTTGAAGATCAGTTGGTTGTAGGTATGGAGCTTTATCTCTGTATTCTCTATTCTATTCCATTGATCTGTGTCTATTTTTGTACCAGTACCATGCTGTTTTGGTTACTGTAGCCTTGTAGTATAATTTGAAGTTAGGTAATGTGATACTTCCAGCTTTGTTCTTTTTGCTTAGCATTGATTTGGCCATTCAGGCTCTTTATTATTCCATATAAATTTTAGAATTTTTGTTTCTAATTCTGTGAAAAGTGATGTTGGTAATTTGATAGGTGTTGCATTGAATCTGTAGATTGCTTTGAGCAGTATGATCATTTTAACAATATTGATTTTTCCAATTCTTGAGCATGGGATGTTTTTCTATTTGTTTGTGTCATCTACGATTTCTTTCATTATTGTTTTGTAGTTCTTGTGGAGATCTTTCACCTCCTTGGTTAAATATATTCCTAAAGTTTTTTAAAAAGCTATTGTAAATGGGATTGAGTTCTTGATTTGGTTCTCAGCTTGATTGTTACTGGTGTGTAGAAATGTTACTGATTTTTGTACATTGATTTTGTATCCTGGAACTTTACTGAAGTCGTTTATCAAACTTAGGAGTCTTTTGGAGGAGTCTTTAGGATTTTCTAGGCATAAATAATATCATATCATCAGCAAACAAAGATAACTTAATTTCCTTTTTTTCCAATTTAGATGTCTTTAATTTGTTTCTCTTGCTTGATTGCTCTAGCTGGGACTTCTACCACTATGTTGAATAGGAGTGGTGAAAATGGGCATCCTTGTCTTGGTCCAGTTCTTAGGGGGAATGCTTTCAACTTTTCCCCATTCAGTATGATGTTGGCTATGGGTTTGCTATATATGGCTTTTATTATTTTGAGGTGTGTTCCTTCCATGCCTTTTTATCATGAAGGGATGCTGAATTTTATCAAATGTTTTTTATGCATTTATTAGATGAATACATGGTTTTTGTTTTTAATTCAGTTTATGTGGTGAATCACAATGACTGATTTTGCATATGTTGAACTATCCTTGCATCCCTTGAATAAAACCCACTTTATCATGGTGTATTATCTTTTTGATGTGCTGTTGAGTACAGTTTGTAGTATTTTGTTGAGGGTTTTTCATCTATGTTCATCAGAGATATTGGCCTGTAGTTTTCTTTTTTTGTTGTGTGCTGGCCTAGCTATGGTATCATGGTGACGCTGGCTTTGTAGAATGAGTTAAGGAGGACTCCCTCCTCGATTTTTGGAACAGCTTCGGTAGGATTGACACCAGTTCTTTTTTGTATGTCTGGTAGAATTCAGCTGTGAAGCTGTCTGGCTCTGGGCATTTTTTTGGGGGGGGGAGGAGATTTTATTCATTACTGATTCAATCTCACTATTCATTACTGGTCTGTTTAGGATTTCTGTTTCTTCCTGGTACAATCTTGGGAGGTTGCAGGTTTCCAGGAATCTATCCAATTCCTCTGGGTTTTCTAGTTTGTGAGCATACAGATGTTCATAGTAGTCTCTGATGGTCTTTTGTATTTCTGTGGCATCAGACACATTCAGTTGTAGTGTCTTCCTTTTCATTTCTGACTGTGCTTATTTGAGTCTTCTCTCTTTCTTTCCTGGTTAATCTAGCTAGCAGTCTATCAATTTTATCTTTTCAAATAACCAACTTTTTATTTCATTGATTTTTAAATATTTTTTGTCTCAATTTTATTTAGTTCTACTCTAGTCTTTGCTATTTCTTTTCTTCTGCTAGCTTTGGCCATGGTTTGTTCTTGTTTTTTCAGTTTGTTGAGGTGTGGCATATAGAACCTTCTACCTAACAACCACAGAATATACATTTTCTCATCAGCATATGGAACATTTTCCAAATAGACAATGTTAGACCACAAAACAAGTTTCAATAAATTTTAACAAATCAAAATCATATCAAGTATCTTCTCAGACCACAGTGGAATAAAACTAGAAATCAATACCAGGAGGAATGCTCAAAACTATGCAAAGACATGGAAATTAAACAACCTGCTCCTGAATGATGAAATTAAGATGGAAATTAAAAATTTTTTTGAAACAAATGAAAACAGAGACATAACATACCAAAACCTCTGGGTATAGCAAAAGCAGTGTTAAGAGGGAAGTTTACAGCCTACATCAAAAAGGAAGATCACAAATTTATGACCCAATTTTTAGTTTTACACAAGCTCCAATTCTTTTAAAATTTTGATTACAGTATAAACTATTTATTTCCATGAAGGATTGTGAGTTTGACATGTGTTTACACCATTTCAGGTACAACTATTCAGTGGAAGGATTCCCAATACAAAGTTCTCAGCACTTAACAACACCCTCCCACCATGTTTTTTAAATGTGAACCAGATTGACATACATACATCATTGCCTGTGTCTGCATTATGGACCACGTGTGTGCATTTTAGACAATAAACAACACATTTAAACAAGCTAGAAAATTGCACACCATATGAGTTAGACCCAACTCACCACTAACTTTAAAATCTTAAATCATGGTGGCTTAAAGATATGGAAGAGCATAGAGTGCACTCTCTGTCATGCAAAAGTCTGAGTGTAGAGCAGTCAAGAGCTTTCATGGCAGCTCCATGATTATCTGAGCCCAGGTGAATCCAGCTTTCTGTTAACCAACCCAAGTCTGGTCCTCATTCTCATGGTGCTCCATCATATCTATGTTACAATACCGAATGGATAAAGGGGAGGAAAAGGGGCCTCCATTCTCCCCATCCCCCTTTAGAGACCTGTCCTGGAACTTATGTACATCACTTTCTCCCATACTGCCTAGGCCAGAACCTAGTTCTGTGACTACAAACAGCTGCAAATGAGACCGGGAAATACAGTTTATTTTTAGAATGGCCATATGCCCAGCTAAGTATTGATGATCCTGTTACTGAAGCAAAAGGAGAAAATATACATTGGGGACCACTGATATCTCTGCTACATGCACACATAGTGAAGAGAAAACACAATGTTCAGATGACATTTTGCAAAATAATAAATTGGAGGATTCCAGCTTTGGGGAAGCTGGCTTTGTTTGTCTTCATTTCTTCCACTTGCCCTAGTAAACCTCCTGCTTCCATTTCCTGTTTTCGTGTCTGAAGCCATGTGTTCATCTGAGCCTCTATAGCTTGGCAGGCTTACTCCACAGAGGGCCTCCACACTGGCTCTGCTTATTCAGGAATGTAGCTAATCTACACTCCATGAGCTCAACTGTGAATACTGGACTCATTTGGCAACAATATTTTATTTATAAATAATCATTAACCTTTTCTTACATGTTTTGTTTTGCATTTTGTTTGCTAAAGTTAAAACACTGGTTTTCTGAGGGCTTAGAAAAATAACTCCAGCAAGTTGAGAAAAAGAATGAGGGCCATAAAGTGGGAGTGGGAAATTGAAGCTAAAACTACTTAACTGGTTCTCTTGGAGTTGCTTCAACTACCCAGAGTAGTGAAATTTTCCATCTGTTTCTCTTTCAACCTGGAATATTTGTGACTTTCATAAACCATATCAATGCTAAAATATCTTTAAGGGAAGACTACTATAAGCCTGACATTATCCTTGTTGCTGCAAGATATACAAAAATGTATATATATCCTAGACTTCAGTGGGTAATCTACTCAAAGGAATTAGACAAGGGTATGAATTTAGTCAGGACAAAATAGGCTATACTGCAGTACCAAACAAATTGTGGAATTGCAGTGACTTAACAGGAGAAATTTGTATTGCTTACTCACCTTTCAGTCTGGGGCAGGTCTGACAGTCTTAGAGGACTGCTATCTGGAACTCAGGTCCTTCAAATTTGCCATGGAAGGACGGAGAGGACTACTGCTTACAGTATTCAGTACATTAACATGTTGTTCAGGTCTGTAGCCTGGGTGCAATGTCTATACCCTACAGCCCAGATGTGTGGTAAGCTATGCCAGCTAGGTTTGTGTAAGCATGCTCTGATGTTCGCACTTTGATTAAATAGCCTGACGATGCAGAATGTATCCCCATTGTTAAGCAACACATGACTATACCTAAATTATATTAGCTTTCAATATTATTTCAAAGACTTTACCTTTTTATCAGTGCAATATACCATTCTTTTACATTTTCTCTAAATTTTCTATGGCATCCTTCTTAAAATGTAAGAATCTAACATAAGGACCTCCAGCTCAATCCATCTTCCTCCAAATGATGGGATTTCATTCTTTATTCGACATATATCGCATGTTCTCACTCACATGTGAGTCTGGACTCAACTCACATGTGAGTTGATCTCAAGGAGGTAGAGAGTAGAATGGTGGTTACCTGAAGCTGGAAAGGGTGAGGAGTGGTATGAAGAGAAGCCAGTGAATGGGTATAAACATAGAGTTAGATGGAAAGAATCAGTTCTAGTGTACAATAATATAGTGGGGTGACTACAGTTAACAACAATATATTATATATTTCAAAATACCTAGAAGAGATTTGAAATCTTCCCAACACAAAGAAATGATACATGTTGGAGATGATGGATATCCTAAATATCTTGATTTGATCATCACACATTGTATGCATATATCAAGATATCACATATACTCCATAAATGTACATAATTATTATGTTACAACAAAAAATTTTAATGTAAGATTCTGAACAACAAGAACCTGACCAGGAGTGGGAATAAGAGGAAGACTGGCTGGACCAACTGGTGTGGGGGGCAGGGGTCAGATCTATCTGGTTCGGTGCTAAATACTATGCCTTGCTCCACACCTGATGGTAGGAGATCAATAAAATAAACAACACCCTGTCCCACCATCCTTCATCCCAACCCATCAGTTGTTATCATCAGTTCAAAGGAGTAGATGACACTTTGATGAAAGACGACATATCATTGCCTATGGCAGCATTGAAAGTAGTGACCACAGGAAAAAGTTTTATCAGAAAGTCTGGATCGGAAGAATATTATCACATCTGTGATAAATGGAGAGTTTAATTGTTTAAGAGCAAAACCAGGACTGGGAAAACAATAAACAATGTAGGGATAAAGAGAGAGGGAGTAAGTCAGAAAAGAAAAAAGACAACATTAAAAACACAAAATAGGCCAGGTGCGGTGGCTCATGCCTGTAATCTCAGCACTTTGGGAGGCCAAGGTGGGCGGATCATGAAGTCAGGAGTTCAAGACCAGCCTGACCAACACGGTGAAACCCTGTCTCTACTAAAAATACAAAAATTAGCCAGGTGTGATGGTGTGCGCCTGTAATCCCAGCTACTTGGGAGGCTGAGGCAGTAGAATCACTCGAATCCGGGAGGCGGAGGTTGCAGTGAGCCGAGATTGTGCCATTGCACTCCAGCCTGGATGACAGAGTGAGACTCCATCTCAAGAAAAACAAAACAAAACAAAACAAAACACAAAATAAAAACACTACATCTGAGGTGGGCAGATCACTTGAGGTCAGGAGTTCGAGACCAGCCTAGCCAACATGGTGAAACCCCATCACTACTAAAGCGCATATATATATGTATATATGTATATGTGTGTATATGTATATGTGTGTATATATGTATATGTGTGTGTATATATGTGTATATATATAACATATACACATATATAACATATACACATATATACACACAGATTAGCCAGGCATGTTGACATGTGCCTGTATTCCCAGTTACTCGGGCTGGGATAGGAGAATCGTTTGAACCTGAGAGGTGAAGGTTGCCTTGAGCTGAGATCACGCCCCTGGGCTCTAGCCTGGGTGACAGAGAGAGATTCTGTCCCAAAAAACAAACAAACAAATAAACAAACAAAACCAAAAACAAACAAAAAAACACACTAGTTTTTGCCTGATGACTATATGTCTAAGTACACTCACATTTAGAATGGCAGCAGTTTATCAGGGAGAATTATGCGTTAACTTAGCACTGCTCACAGATGTTTCTTGGACATAACCACCATTAGAAAACAGTTTGAAAGTTTATAAGTAAGCAGAATACACGATGTTATGAGATAGACAAGCTAGCCTGCTGACATGATGAGTGTTCTCAGGGCCACACATTTAATGTTTTAAATCACTGATGCGCTTTAAAGCTCCTGAAGGTCCTTAGAGCATGAAGTCACACAAAATCATGTTTATTAATGAGTGTTTACAAGAGGGAAGCAACTAGGAAGAATCACAGGATCTTTAGAGCCAACTGACAACTCCTGACTCTGATTGGTGAAGCTCCCATTTGGGCCAGTGATAGAAAACCAAGGGTTATGGACTCATTTATGAGCCAAATCAATCCCCTAAAATCGTCGTGGGAGTAAAATACCAGGAGACTTGCAAACCGTCTCTTTAAAAATCCAACATAAGGAGCCTTGGTCCTGGTTGGGCCATGGACCGCAAAGTCACAGCTAAGCCACAACAAGGATCCATCCTTCACATCAAGTGGCAAGAAGCCAATTATCATTCCTGATCCCAAAGGGAATCCTTGAGTTCAGAAAAGAGCGTTACTTTCAGCCAGGCATGGTGACTCATGCCCGTAGTCCCGGCACTTTGGGAGGCCAAGGTGGGCAGATCACGAGGTCAAGAGATCAAGACCATCCTGGCTAACACGGTGAAACCCTGTCTGTACTGAAAATACAAAAATTAGCCGGGTTTGGTGGCAGGCGCCTGTAGTCCCAGCTATTCAGGAGGCTGAGGCAGGAGAATCTCTTGAACCTGGGAGGTGGAGGTTGCAAAGAGCCGAGATCGAGCCACTACACTCCAGCTGGTGACAGAGCAAAACTCCATCAAAAAAAAAAAAAAGCGCTACTTTCTACTCTCTTTGATTTCTCAGTCAGGGTTATGTTTGTATTATTGTATCATAAACGAGAATTATGCGGGTTTGGGGGAGGATGATGTTAGTTTTATGTCAACTGAGCTAGGTTACAGCACCCACTTATTCAATCAATCACTAATCTAGGAGTTGCTTTGTAGATGTGGTTAACATGTACAATCAGTTGACTTTGAGTAAAGGTGATTACCCTTGATAATGTGTGTGGGCCTCATCCAGTCAGTGGAAGGCCTTCAGAGCAAAACTGAGGTGTCCTTGATGAAGAAGAAATCCACCTGTGGGACTACAGCATCAAGTCCTGACAAAAACCAAAAGGTCCAAACAAAACCATGTGCTTCTGTAATGACTCAGAAAGTTCTGCTCTGACCACTTCAGTTCTATGACCTGGTCTGCCAGAGACTGTGTGATCTTGGCAAATTTCTAAAATACACTGAGTCTTTGTTTCCTTATCCACAATTTTAAAAAAAATACAGTGACTATTAGATGAAATAATTTAAAATATATAGTAAATAAAAGTAGCGCTTGACAAGTATAATAAATACAGTTTCCTTTCCCTTCCCGCTCTAAATTGTTTCTCCCAAAGAAAGGGCTTCAACTCTTTTGCGTTCTAATGATCTTGTGTCAAAATTGAGCCATTAAAATAGGCACCAGGGATGTCCATAGTCCATGGTAACTTTCTGGTTGTTTGTTTGTAGTTTTTCTTGCTTTTTCTTTT
>NW_012103554.1:783615-798919 GCF_000951045.1 Mandrillus leucophaeus
TTTTTTCTTTTCTGAGACAGGATCTTGCTCTGTCATCCAGGCTGGAGTGCAGTGGTGTGATCATAGCTCACTGCAGCCTCAAACGTCTGGGCTCAAGGAATCTTTGCACTTCAGCCTCCTTAGCAACTGGGACTACAGGCACACACCACCATGCCCAGCTAATTGTTTAGTATTTTATTTTATTTTTGTAGAGAAGGAGGTCTTGCTCTGTTGGCCAGGCTAATCTCCAACTCCTGTCTTCAAGCAAGCCTCCCATGTTGGCCTCTCGATTTGCTGGGATTATAGGCTCCAGCCACCAGGCCCAGCTGTTCATTTGTTTTGAGGTCTTTCTTTGGTATACAACACTTGAGATTAATAAGTCAGAGGAATTCAGAAGAAGCCACCACCCCAGGCATTTCCTGCCATAATTAATAACAAAATCAGGCCCTCATTGCTCACAGACATACATATATGAGCACCAAAGTCCAGCTCGTTTATCCTGCCCTGCTGATCTGAATGCATTTCTATTGGAAAAGACAATTCTTTTTAAGTACACAGTTTCAGCATAACACTACCAAAGATACAGAAATCTCCATAACCTGTCAGCTTTGCAAGCTCTCCCCCGGCCTCCTTTGCTTTGTTTCTGAGCCCCAGTCCTGCCTTTGGCCCCATCCCACCAAACTCTCTTAATTTTTCCCCACATAAATTTTCTGCTCTAGTTAGTTCCACCTCATGAACAAGTTTTAGTTCTGCCTCCCTCCATATCCCAGGTGGAAAGCCAGTGACATGAGGTCTACACATGGCCTTAACGCCTGTTTTTTGCTTGCTTGTTTTAATTTTATTTTGAAGTTGACAAATCATAATTGTATATATTCATGAGGTACATAGTGATGTTTTGATACATATAATGTGTAGTGATCAGATCAGGGTAATTAGCAAATCCATTATCTCAAACATTTATTATTTCTTTGTGTTGGAAACATTCGATAGCCTCCTTCTAGCAATCTGAAACTATATGGTACAGTTAACTATAGTGATCCCACAGTGCTGCAGAACACTAGATCTTATTCCTCCTACCTAGCTGTTATTCTGTATCCTTTAACACAGTGGCCCCCAACCTTTTTGGCACCAGGGACTGGTTTCATGGAAGACTGTTTTTCCATGAACCAGGACGTGGGGGATGGTTTTGGGATGATTCACACGCATTACATTTATTGTGCACTTTATTTCTATTATTATTACATTGAAATATATAATGGAATAATTATACAATTCACCATAATGTAGAATCAGCGGGAGTCCTGAGTGTGTTTTCCCGTAACTAGACAATCCCATCTGGGGGTGATGGAGACAGTGACAGATCATCAGACATTAGATTCTCATAAGGAGCACGCAACCTAGATCCCTTCCATGTACTGGTCTGACAGGAGGCAGAGCTCAGGTGGTAATGTGAGCTCACAGGCACTCACCTCCTGCCGTGTGGCCCAGTTCCTAACAAGCCACAGGCGAGGTCCAGGACCCAGCAGTTGGGGACCCCTGCTTTAATAAATATCTTCATATCCCCCACCTGATTCTCTTCCCAGACTCTAGTATCTTCTTTTCTACTTTTTACTTCTATGAGGTCAACTTGTTTGTAGCTTCCACATATGACTGAGAAGATGCAATATGTAACTTTCTGTTCCTGGCTTATTTCCCTTACCATAATGTCCTCCAGTTCCATCCGTGTTGCTGCAAATGACAGGATTTCATTCCTTTTTATGGCTGGATAGTATCCCATGGCCAGCACCTGCGTTGGTGTGGCCTTTGTGTCAAGCCCATCCAGGAGTTTACAGTGCTAAGCTTGGAAGCCATAGTGGCAGGCTGTCTGGCTTCCTGTCTGACCAGTAACTGCCTTTTTAGACAGGAAGGTTGCTGGTCAGACAGAATTTAAACTCCACAGGCTGACAAGGTGGAGCCCTTTGCTCTCTACCTATTCAGATCATGCCACTTGCCTGGTCTACTCTTCTCCCCAAATTTCTATGTGTCCTTCAAAATCCTGTTGCACTTGCCTGCTTTTCCCGATCAACCCTCCATGTCTTAGGCACTATTTTGCCTCATTTTTACTGGAAACAGCCTCAATGGCTTGGTTGTGCACTGATTTTCCCATTCGTTCTTATCACAGATCATTCTTGGCTGGTAGCAATGCCGGCACCATCTCAGGGACAACCAGTCATTACAAATTTCAACATAACTAGCCATGCAAAGGTGAGAAGCTTCTTTAAATTCCTTGAACTCACAAGGTGAATATACATATATGTGATTACAAACGTAAGACTATTATCATTGTGTATCTAGGGGTGATTTCAAGCAGTGACAGGTCCAGAGCCATTCTGACTGAGCCAAGGTGCACAGCTGAGTTTGTAGCCAAATAGTTTAATTTAGAATTGAGTTGCTAAAGGAGAAATAACCATAACACAGAGTAGCTCCTTCTACCCAGGGACTCAACCTTAATAAAAAGACACATTCAAGATGATCCTGCCTCACTGAGTCATATCCCCAGGGACACTCTTTTGTTCAACGTCAGGAATTTGCTCCAGTTTCTGAAATGGTTGCTCACCTCCTTGACAGAAAGCAGAAGGAGTCCTGTTTCCTTGTTGTTTCCTGAAGGAAAAACACTGACCTAAAATCCCTTTTGTCAATAAGTCTGGAAGGAACCAGTCCATGTGAGCACTTTTTCCGGTCCCACTGCGGTTGATTGTAGCCTCAAAGGCTCTCGCAGGATGTTTCTCTCCCAAGTATCTGGACCTCTCATCCCTCAGATGTCCTTGAATAACTCAACAGAGATGACGTCATGCTCCAGAAGCCTTCTCACCTGCGTTCAGGGAGAATAACATACTTCCCTATGCTTGACCATGTAGCTTTGTCTTAAGTAGAGGATTCTATGTGTGTGTGTGTGTGTGTGTACATATACATATGTTAGTACATGTGTGTATGTTCATGTATATGTACACATATAAACAGGTGTGTGTATGTGTTTAGAGCTTTACCTACCACTACACCCTACACCAACACTGCAACAAAATTACTCAGCTCACTGCTGAGGGCAACTTAGCATTTCTGAGTAATGTGTACTGAGTAGCATGCCTCTGTCATATAATCCGGCACAACACATGCTCACTTTACAGAGGAGCAAACTGAGGCTCAGCTCACCCAGCTCACAAGTGCCTGAGCTGCAACGCCAACTCCGCTCCATCTAGTTCCATGACCTTTCTCTGTTTCTTCTTCTGCTTCTCACTCAGGCTGTTTTGCTATGGAAGGCTCTTCTCCTTCCTCCCAATCTGCCCCCTTTTTAGAACCTGCTGAGATTCAGTTTCTTCCTGAACCCCTAATTTCCCCAGCCCTCACCCTTGGTGGGATGCTGAAGCCAGCTTGTACTGACTGAGTGAGTACTGTACTGACACAGCTTGTACTGACACAGCTCGCAGAAGCCAGCTGGTGGCATATCTTCCTACTCCGTGTTCAGCGGCATCAGGCTGGGGGCTTGGAATTGGCTGTCGGGGATATTTACACTTCAGAAATCATCAAACAATACAAATCAGGGCTTTCTTTTTAGAAAGCCAGTGGTTAAACACTTACCAGTACAATCTCTTCTTCTAAAATTTTAAACTTACATCCATTTGCAATGTATTGTTTGCTTTCAAGATTATTATTCACATATGCCAGCCCCAGCTTTCAATTATATTACATAAATTTCTCTGGGCGGGGGGTGGAATTTTATTCCTTTACTGCTTAGCATCTTGAGAGACTCAGCGCTGTGAAACTAGAAGGCTTTAAGGAGCACTTGGTTAATAGATTTTGCTATGTTTTGTTTTTTGAGAGTAAGTTTTGCTCTGTCACTCAGGTTAGAGTGCCATGGTGTGATCATAACTCATTGCAGCCTCAGATTCCAAGCTCAGTTGATCCTCCTACCTCAGCCTCTTGAGTAACTGGGATTATAGGCACAGGTCACCATGCCTGGCTAATTCTTTATTTTTTGTAGAGGCAGGGGTTTCACTACATTTCTCAAACTGGTTTCAAACTCCTAGACTCAAACAATCCTCCTGCCTTGGCCTCCCAAAGTGCTGGGATTATAGGCGTGATAGATGTTGATGCATCAAATGTGCACTGATGCCCTTCATAACGTCATGAGTATCAACTCAGAGATTCCACCAGTTCTGACACATCTTCCCTGACACGCCCACTTGTGCCTAAAAGCTGAAGAGTTAAAACTGAGCTTCCCATCCTCCCTGACCCCTACAAACACCCCATCCCACCTTTGGTGTCTCAACTATACCATTCTCCAGCTTCTCAGGCCTGGAGTTACTTGTGTCTTTACTTCTTTCTCTCACTACCTGTATTAGTTTCCCAGGGTTGCCATAACAAGTTACCACATACTAGATGGCTTAAAACAAGAGAAATTTATTCTATCACAGTTCTGGAACCTAGAAGTCTGAAATCCAGGTGTCAGCAGGGCCATGTCCCCTCTGAAGGCCCTAAGGAGGGGTCTTCCCTGCCTCTTCCTAGCTTCTGGGGGCTGCTGGCTGTCCTTGGCATTCCTTGGTTGGCAAGTGCGTCACTTCAATCTCTGCTCTGTCATCCCTTGGCCTTCTGTCCTGTGTATCTGTGTGGCTCTGTACTGCTCAAATTTCCCACTTCTCAGACACTGGTCATTGGATTTAGGGCCTACCTTAATCCAGTGTGATCTCATTCCAATTTGATTGCATCAGCAAAGACCCTATTTCCAAATAAGGTCACATACACAGGTACCAAGGGTTAGGACTTGAAGATATCTTTTCAGGAGACACAATTCAATCCCCAACACCATCCCAGCTGCCAATACTTGTTTTTTTGCTAATTTGCCTCAGATCTGCTGCCTCCATAACATTCAGAATGCAGACACTCCCAGGAAACTTTATCGGACTCTAACGAGAGATGGTAGCACACATCCCTGTGGACAGTCTACCACTGGGGTGATCATCCTTGCCACAAGACCACTTTCTAGAAAGGCCTCTGACTTGACTCTGCATTGCTGCATGCATCCTCTGATGCCATTAGGGTCCTCCCAGTCACCTCCATTTGGTCCTCTCTCCAGTCACTTTTCCTAGAGCCCAATGTGTCATAAAATATTTATTAATTCAGTCAAATGGAATGCTTAGGTGAAAATGCCAATAAAATAATGTAGGAGAAGGAGCACCTCGAGAGACTTTTTCAGTGAATATTCCTTGGTTTGTTTTCTTCCAAAGCTCTATAAAAGTACAGAATTCTGAGCCTTGCCCTGGAATCAGTAAATTAGAATTCAAGAAAGGGGATTTGGATATCTACATAGTTCTATACTGTTTTATTGAGTAGCTCACAGTTTACATGGTCTGAAAATCCATGTGTAAAGTATACATACAGCAAAGCATTTAGACGGCATCCTTAAGGTCCTGTCCCCAGTCACCCTCCTTCTCTCTTATCCCCTATATTGTTCGTTATTTTTGTTTTTTATGCAAATTCACATAAATATTAATATATATTTTTCCTCCTTTTTTGCAAAAGTTAAGTATATATGTATACATATATATACAACCTGCGATTTAATTTTTTTTCATTTAATGCTATATCCTAAAGATCTCTTCATATTAGTAGTATATAGGTAAATATTCATTGCCTTTTTTATACTACATAAAATTCCTTTGTGTGAATCTACAATGGTTTAATTACGTATATCTTATTGCTTTAAACTTGGATTATTTCCTATCCCTTTGCTGTTACAAACAATGAGACAATGTCTGCATGTGTCATTTATTCTATGTACAGGTGTATCTTTAGTACAGATGATCAGATGGGGGCTTCTGGAAACGCACCTATAACTGTGTTAGGTATTGCCAGATGCCTCTCCTCAGGGACAAAGCCAACCATGCCTAAGAGTGTTTATTTCCACCATAGCATTACCAACAGAAAGTACCAGATGTTTTGCTCATTTGACAGGTTAGAAATATTGTCTTGCTATAGTTTTGTGCTTCTTTTATTATAAATGAGGTTGAGGATCTTTTAATGTTTAAGAACAGATAAGCTACATTTTTAATAGAATCCTTGGATGATTTTTATATACATAACTCTCTAAAGTTTCTGACCTAAAGCCAAAGAATTTGAAGGAAAAAAGGGTGCCATGAATGCTGATGCTAAGAAGCAGATTCCTGCCCAGCCTCCCTCCTGAAGATTGTTAATAGCCCCTCTAGGAACTGTTTCCCACTGAGCACATGTTCCCCTGGGACTTTATGCCCAGAGAGTTCACCTCACTCCACCCCCAGCAGATGGACCAGCAGGTTTTGAGACAGATTTTGTAAACTGTCTCCCATAACCCACTTCCAGGCTAAAGAAGGTGTTGGGAGACACTGAGGATTCTGGGAGAAGGCAGGCTTGCTTTGGAGCATCAGCCCTCGTGTTCCGTTCTTCCCAATTCAAGGGCCACAGCCTGTGCACTTCCCCTACCACGCAAGCCTCCAGGGAGGGCTGCACTGGCCATTTGGAAGGCTTTCCATAAGTCCCTGGAGTTTGATGAGCATAAGAAATAGTATTTAATTCACACCCAAAAAGCCTAGCAGTGTGACACTGCGGCTGAAGTGCAGAGATGTGGCTGTTTCAGGTCCATATGTTCTAGGGTGACCCACGACCCTGGTTTGCCCAGGACTGAAAGGTTTCCTAGGAGGTGAGGCTTTCTGTGCTAAAACCAGGACAGTCCTGGAAAAACCCGCATAGCTGGTCACCGAGAGTGAGACAAAGGTACCTTTTTCCAAGGAACAGGACTTGAACTGTGGGGACATTGTCTAGCCATGAGTCATCTTTAAGGAGCTCCTATGCTAAAGGAGCACCTGGGAGGGGAAGGGATCCCACAGAGGAGTGCACATAAAAATTCCAGGCCTGTGTGAGGCCACGGCAGCTGGCAGGAGAAGCACTGTCCGTGCAAGGAACTGCAGTCAGAGGTCCTTGGAAGGATCTTTAGGGAAACCGCAAACGCTCCTCACTGAAGACCAGTTTGCACTTGCACATTTGCCGGAAGGTTCCAATGGCAGGTCACACCTGTACCAGCTAAGGATTGTGCCCTTTTTCTCCAGTTCCCTGTGTGGACACTGGGATGTCCTAAAGCAGGATGAAGGGTTGGTGCCCTGCTGCTGGGACTGCTGCCTGCACAGAGCCCTCAGCTATCAGCTTCTAGAGGCCATGCTGCCTTCCTGGGGAGGCCAGCAGCCACTGGCCAACAGATGTGAGAGAATAAAGGCCTGGGCCCCTTGCCAACTGGGGACATCTCTGAAGGGTCATCCCAGCTTCAGAACTCTCTGGGGTCAGCTGAGGCTCCATCAAGACTATATGGCAGGTCAGAGTTCCTTCCTCCCTTTCCCTCCCCAGGTGGTGTGGCCAGGTTTCAGTCCAGAGGCAGGCAGAGCAACTGGTCCAGACTGACTACACTGGGGCCCAGAGGGTTTGGCTGACATCGTGCTGAATTCAGTTCATTCAATGTACCCTTTACACTAGCTCCACGACTCTTTCACAATCCCCAAGATGGGTAAAACAGTGCAATATCTGCACCTTATTTTACAAAACCCTCAACAAGGAACAAAATGATTCAAACTATTTGAGATAAAGGTAGTCAAATGTCTAACCACAAGTCAGGATGTGGGGATTTTATCTGAGTCACTTAACCCAGTTAGTCATTAACCAAGTTTGCCAAGTGAGCTGAAACTAACTCCTTAATAGAAATAATATGGACCCTGTGCTAACCCTGGGCAAATGTGGATACTTGAGCTCTAACCTAGGCTTCTCCTGAACCTTTGAAGACCCCAAGTCCCATCTGGACAGGGGACATAAGTGGTGTTTGAAAAAGTGCTTCACATGTTTAGCTGAGGTCACTAATGGCTCCAGAACAGAAGCCTCCGCCTGGTTTCTCCCTGGGTGTGGAAGGTTGCAGCCCCCGGCCCCTCCCCACCTTCTCAGCAGGTGTTCCTGCGCTGCTCTATTTCAGGAGTTTAGGAAGCCTAAGAAACACATGTGTATCCAGCTCTGTTTTCACAACAAGGGTCAAACCAAAAAACCACAGGTCAAAAGGAACCAGGAAAAGGAAAAAAAATACACTTTATCCATAAAATGTATTTTTAAACATCTGTTTTTCCTGTGCAGCTGTCTGGCCTGATTCCTCTCCATTGAAGAGCAAAATATTTAGTGGTTTTTTTTTTTTTTAATGTATAATAATTAAAAATAAAGTTTGAAAAGTTACCTCAGGATCAGAATTTTTTTTCCAGAATTGGAAAAGATCTCATAACTCATTTAATCCAACCCTTATTGTATGTAAGTGAAGAAATGGCCCCGGGAGGATGACTCGTTGGTTCATGATGGGACTCCCTTCTGCTGATGCAAGGGCTGAGTGCCATAATCACCTCGTATGTGGACATTTATGACATCCCAAGACTCATAATTTCCCTTGAGAAGTTCCAAGTTTAGTAGATGGAAAAGATGTTGCCCGCTCCAGGTAATACTGGAGACATTAGGTGATGTGCTTCAAATTTCACAGCTAGTAACCTTACATCCCTGTTCAAAATTCGATGGTTTTTCTACATAAGAGAAAGCCTTTAGTCCGCCCCATCACTCGTCTCACCTCTTCACTAGTCCCACCCTCCACGGGCCCTACCTCTCTTTTGCCCCGCCCTCTCTCTCTCTGGCCCCACCTTCTCACTGACCTGTCTTTTCATTGGCCCTGCCCTCCCAGTGGCCCTACCCTCTTCCTGGCCCCACCTTATCATTGACCCGCCTTTTCATTGCACTTGCTCTCGCACTGGCCCCACTCTCTTTCTGGCCCCACCTTCTCACTGACCTGCCTTTTCATTGGCCCTGCCTTCTCACTGGCCCACCTTCTTACTGACCTCTCAGGTCCTTCCATCCTCCCCCCTTGTGGTTGCATGGCTTCCCACATTCTGTGCCTCTGGTGGCACAGGGTTCCAGCACCATCATTAGCTGCGAGGGTGATCCCTGCAAGTCCCCTAAGACTCGAAATTCACCTTCCTCCTCTGTGAAATGAGAAGCCTGCACAGGCCCCCTTCTAAGGACGTCTGCCGGAGGTCGGGTCTCTGGCTCGGAACAGGCACAGATGTGAGGGAATCGCACCACTCTTGCCGGACTGGCACACCAGGGCCACAGGATAACTCAGTCATGCAGCCCTCGGCCCCGCAGGTTTCTTGGCTCACTTCCCTGACTCTCCTCTATTCCCTTTGTCTAATAACATGTCTGAAAGTAAAACAGTTTCCTGGGGAACATTGTCTTCCCATTATAAATTCCTTTACAGCAAGCACCAAGTGACTGTACGTGCACTGGTTAAAGCTCAAGGGTATTTCCTGAGGGCTATATTCAATGTGGAAATTTTATTTACTTGCCTGGGGATTGTGAGTGAATGAATTAAAAATACAAATATTTCCTTCAGAACTCAGTTAAAATGTCATTTCTCAGAGAAGTATTTCCTGACATACTTAAGACCTCTGTTATTTGCTGGCATAATAGTCATTTTCCTCATCATGATTGTAATAAAATAATTATGTATGCAACTATTTCTTTAACATCCACCTATCCAGTGACACTGGCAATTCCATTTCTCTTGTCATGTTTTATCTCCAGCACCTAGTATAGTATGTGGCACAGAGTAGAAACTCAATAAATAGTTGTTGAATGAATAGTCACCCAGGCCTCCGAGTGTTGTCTACAAATCCACAGCAGCCAGCCCCCCCGGGGACTTGTTAGGAATGCAGACTCTAGGCCCTCACCCCAGCGCTACTACATCAGAATCTTGGGGATGGAGCCCAGCATTCTGTGTTTCATAAGCCTTCCAGGTTACTCTGATTAACACTTCAAGGGACCTGATGAAATAAGCTCAGGTTTAGCACAAGGCTATCCCACAAGAGATCTGGAATCACAGGGGGAGATGGAAAAGAAAGAAACCTGAACCTGTGGCTTCGGCAAGCACAACCAGGGGTAGGGGGTAGTTATTGTAGGGGGTGGGTGTTGCAGCCACTGGACACACTGGACTCTGGCATAGTAAATTGGTCCTGTGACCTCCCATCTAATAAGAACAATCAGCTTACTTGACCTGAGCAGATTTTTGTGTTTTTAATTGTTCTTTTCCTAAGAGAAAAGGTCAATGGCTATATTGTTTAGAAAATAGATTCATATTGGATACATAAATTTCAGTGGGAATGAGAAAGGTCCCAGCAAAGAGGAGTCCCTGACCGTGAGCTGGGCATGTTAGGTACACTGATTCATAAGGTCTCAGGCTAGTTGCAATAGATGGTGCTACGGGAAGGCTTCATTTGGGATCAGGTTGGAGAAGGTGTGTGCATGGGCGAGGTGGAAAGGGAATTTCCTTAAGTAAGCTACAAGAGAAGTTGCCTAATATGGTTTGGTTCTGTGTCCCCACCCGAATCTCATCTTGTAGCTCCCATAATTCCCACGTGTTGTGGGAGGGACCCAGTGGAAGATGATTGAATCATGGGGGCGGGTCTTTCCCCTGCTGTTCTCATGACAGTGAATGGGTCTCACGAGATCTGATGGTTTTAAAAACGACGGATCCCCTCTACAAGCTCTCTTTTTGCCTGCTGCCATCCACGTAAGATGTGACTTGCTCCTCCTTGCCTTCTGCCATGATTGTGAGGCCTCCCCAACCATGTAGAACTATAAGTCCAATAAACCACTTTATTTTGCAAATTTCCCAGTCTTGGGTATGTCTCTATCAGAAGTGTGAAAACGGACTAATACAGTGCCTCACAACCCCACATGGCTGATCTCTGAGTTACTGTGGCCTCTGCCTCTCCTCATATCTACAGCCTCCTGGGTATTCCCTATAACCTGTTAGGTGAGAGGAGGGAGAATTTAAAATGGACTTGAGGAGCAGAATGCCACATATCAAGTCCTGTTTTTAAGAAATTGTTACCAGCTGATGAAAATACACATGGAGTATCCACAACGCCTTTGGAACTGAACCACTGTACTTACTCTTCCAGATTATTTCAGACAGTGAGGATGTTCTTTCTGAAATGTTCTAGTCTATTTCCAATGAGTAAAAATAGAAGAGGGGAGAAAAAGCCAGGGCCTGCGCCAGCCTGTGGGCCTTTCTAGGTCACTATTTTATTGGTAATCATTTTTTCATAACTGTGTATTTATTCCCTATGGGTGTGTCCTGGATTCCACGGCAAATATCCTTTGATGACCACAGCAGTGTCTTCCGATAAAGGTCCAGGGCTGCATCCCAAATACCTCCGCCAACAGCTCAGCCAACAGGATGCATCACGACCGAAACAGATGTTCTTGCTCCCCGCGGCTGAAAGTTGGAGTCCCTCCCTGGAGATGAGGCACTTCGCTTTGACACCAGAAGCACCTTCCTGATTTCATCAGATGAGATGCTTGTTTGGGAGATGACCCCAATGTCTTGCTTAAGCAAACAAATAAAATGTTTGAATTTAGTGAGGGCATGAACCTGATATGTAAAGCGTAGAGTTACGAAAATTATATTATATAGAAAATAGCACATGATTTCCCTGGTGAGCCAGCAACCTCCCAAAATGATTGTGTAAAACAGAGGATAAAAAGAGCTCAGCAAGAAATGCTTATGTTCTCGAGAAGGCAACCAAATTGGAGAATGAGGTTTGGTATATGGTATTTCTCAGTAAGAACTGTAAAACTGAATTAAAGCCTCAAAGCAATGATACAACTCTTCCTAAAATATGTGGTCCATATATTTCTTCTGTGTGATTCTTCTGTGTGATTCTTTAGAACTGAACTGAACACCTTTGGAACTGAAAGGTTGTACTTACTCTTCCAGGTTATTTCAGACAATGAGGGTGTTCTTTCAAAATTAACGTGCTTCTCAAAACTTAACAGGCGCATGAGTCACCTGGAGATCTTGTTAAAACGTAGGTTCTAATTCAGCAGGTCCTAGGTAAGGCCCCAGATTCGGCATGTGTAACAAGCTCCAAGGTTTACATTATTCTTAAAGCAGTGCAGTCATTTCAAAGTGTGGTCGTTGGATCACCTGTATGAGAATCTTGTAGGTGATCTGTTGAAAAACACAGATTCCTGAGCTCCACCACAGACTTACAAAATCCAGTGTTTACAGTGATTGCCCAGGAATCTGTATTTAACACACTTACCAGATGATTCTTATTAAAGTTTGAGAACTGACACCGTCTATGGATAAATGGTTAATTTGGGATAACTAGGAAACTTGTAAGAGATGCCATGAGATTGTTGCACACAATGAAGAAGGTTTGGGCTGTGCTCAGTGGGTTCTTGTGCTTCTACAGTAAGGGAAACTGCTAAGCAGTTAAGTGGCTGGGGCATAAATAGCAGGTGCCAGCAAGTCAGGCAGTCCAGGTGACAGGGAAGGAGCTTACAGGAGCATTAATGATGATAGAATACTGTGCTAATTTCTGTTGTTAAAAGAAACTATGATTTTCAGTATTGAGCAGATGTTCCTTACTTTAAAAAATAGTTATCATTTTGGAAAGTTGCAGAAAATTAAGGTTTTATTCTCTTATCTTCTCATTGACTTCCATTATAATTTTGGAGGTGTTTTGTCATCATTTATGTGAATTCTACAATTGGTGGCGGGTCTTAGCATTTAGTTTTTATATATTTCTAGTCCTCAGTCTCCATTTCTTTGATGGAAGAGAAAAGAACTTGTAAATATATGCTAACTTTTATCAAGTAAGTTTCTCTAAGAAATACAGTAAGTCTTTGTTCAAGATGACACTTGTTTGGTAATAATGATAGCTAACATTTGCAATGCATTTATTACACACAGTACTTGGAACTGTGACAAGTCAATTAAGTTTATAATTTCATCCTATCCTAAAAACAATCAAATGAATATGTGCCATTATTATCCCCATTTTCTATTGCATGAATGAATTGCCCAAGATCACATAGACCACGAGGAGTCAAGGTCAATAAGGGGCCTGGTGCCAGGGCCTGAGGCCTTAACACTACACTTCTTAGAGACGCTTATTGATTTAATCTTTAAACACTTTTTATTCAAGAAATGGATGTAATTTACTTAAATGCAGTGTTTTCAAATTTAATCTTTCTTTCTTTACTTTTTTCCTTTGATTCTCTATCCCACGTTTTACCCTATCATCTCATATGAACTACTCAGATAACCTCATAACTATCTTTCCATATTTTTCTAAGTTTATCTAATTTCACACACCCACACACATAAACATGCCTGTATGGATGAAATGTGACTTGTTATTATAATTTGACTTTCCCTGATAATTAGTGGTTTGATCATTTTCCATATTCATCTTAGCTGTGTGGATTTATTCTTGTGAAGTGCCTATTCGTCTTCTTTACTCACTTTTCTGTTAGATTGCTCACTTTCCCTTTTCATCAGTTCCTGAGAAGTTTTAGTATATTGCAAATATTGTCAGATACTGTTCTCTGCCTTACAAGTACTTTTCCAGATCTGCTGTTTTATCTGTTTTTAAACATGTACAATTTGCGTGGGTCAAATATGTCTTTTTAATTTTCCACCTTCCGAGTTCCTAGTCTTTGTTAATAACATCTTCCTCTCCCAATATTAGACAAATTTTCTTAGATTTTTCTGCAGAAATTATTGTTTGTTTTATTTATTTACTTATTTTGGCATTCGGTCTATAAGACATCTGGAATTTATTTTTTATATGAAGTACGTAGGCATCCAATTTTATTTTCCAGATAGTGGCAGTGCTTATATTAAATAATTCATTATTTTCCCACTAAATTTAAATCTCACCTAAATTATTACCTATATTCTATTTATTTGCCTTTATTTTTGGATGATTCTTCCTGTCTCACTCTTATTTATTCCTATATGAATACCCTATTGATTTGATTACAATGCTTTAGAGTTTTCCCATATTTGGTAAGGCAATTATTTTTCAAAAGCATCGTGACCAATATCAGATAGTTATTCTTCTCTACAAATTTTAAGATCCTTTAATCTAATTTAAATATTTGATGGAATTCTAACTGGAATTGCATTATGTCCAAACGCTAATTTGGGGGGTATCAATATTTCTATTGTAATAAGCCTTCCTACCCAGGAATATGTAACATTTTTCTACTAGTTTGGAAACTCTTTCATGTCCTGTGATAAGATTTTATTGTTTGCTTCTTTTAAATCTGGTGTATTTTGTTACTCCTGTATGTGTTAGGGTGTCTGTCTATATGATAAGTGGGATATTTTATCCATTTCTTTTTGGCGCTTTTTGATTAAATTGGAGGTGGGGGGATATTGATTTTGAATGTTTAGGTTATATCTAAAAACCTAACATGATTTTTATTAATTCAGTTGTTAGTCTCAGATGTTTATAACTACATGGTATTATAATCAGCACTAGTTTTCAATGTTTACAATGTAATTTCATTTTCTTATCTTACTAAACATTTCTAAGAACCTTAAGACAGTGTTGGATCTTTTTGATAAAAAGGAGCATTTCTGTTGATTGCCCAATTTTAATTGAAATGATTTTAAGAATGTACTATTTAGGATTAAATTGTGATTGATTTTTAATAGTCTTCACTATATTTATACAGCATCTGATAGTCCTATAAGACTTTGAGATTTAAATAAAAATAACTGCTATTTTGTCAACTGATTTTCACTTTAACAACAGACGTTCTAAACACTCTATGAAAATAGTTATACTTATATGCCTTTTTTTTCTCTCGAGACACCGTCTTGCTATGTTGCCCAGAGTGGCTCAAGCAGTCCTCCCACCTCAGCCTCCTAAGTTGCTGGGACTATGTCCAGTGAATTTTTATGGCTACAGAGGGTTTTATTTGTTGGCTGTACATAATTAATTACTACAAACCGTATGATTAAAGTTTTAGATGGTTTTCAAAGAGTTCACCAGTATGAACACCATCACAATAAATATTGTGAAGATGCCAGCATTTTCAATAGCTTCTATGGCATGAATATGTCCCTGTTTATTCAATCTTTTTCCTATTGATGGTACTTCAACTTTTTGTACTCTTTTGCAACTATATCTAATGCTTCAACATATTTTCACGTATATCCTGGGGGCCTTATGTTTATATTCTATAGAGCAAATTCATAAATAAAGAATTGTGTGCTGGTCCAATTATTTTAATTCTATTTGCTTATCTTGCCAGATTGCTTTTCAAAAGAAATGTAACAATTTATACTTTCACCTGCTATGTATGATAGTGATTTCTTCCTGATCCTCATCAGCACTGAATGCGAGTGGCAATTTTATTACTTGCCATATATATATATATATAT
>NW_012103554.1:799329-804900 GCF_000951045.1 Mandrillus leucophaeus
TTTTCTGCTTTTCCCTAAACTTCACATGTGGTTTTTATAAACAAAAAATGCTGTTGTGGTCTATCCTTTAGTAGAATAATTCAGCCCATTTACATTTAATGGAACTACCAAAAAGCTGAATATTATTCCTTCCATTGATTTATGACTCTTATTTATTTCACTTTTTTAGTCTCTCCTTTCTCCCTTTTCTTTCTTTCTTTCCCCTGAATCACTTAAGTTATTATCTCTTTCCCATTTCTTCCTATTTTCAGAAGTTCTATTCTGCTTTACCATTTGACTAGAGGTTACCTTCCCTGTCCCTATAGTCACAATCCAACCCTTATTTCCTACTATTACAATAAAACTAATGTAGCCAGACAACATCGATGCCTAACACTTGTTCACACACATGCAGTAGAGAGGGGCTGAGGAGCAGAAAAGGAAAAGGGGGTAAAAATGAATTATTTCTATGCCTTCCAAACATCTTTGCCAGCTGCTTAGGATCTAGTGCCTCTTTGGATGAAACTCTTGTTGATCTCGTTTTGTCCCTATAAAGGCAAGGACTAGAGTCACCCCAAGGTAGGATTCCACACAGGGGTGCAACGTTTCTGTGCAAAGTGCACATAGGAGGACAAGAAGATGCAGGCTGGGTAATAATACAGCAGGATGGAGATTACTCACATGGACTCTTGCTCACTTCTCCTAGCTCAGTGACCCCAACCAAGCCAGGCTAAGTGTGAGAAAGAAAGCTCTGGGGTGAATTTGGACAACAGAAAAAATATCCAGAAGAAAACATAGATTGCCATCATTCCACTGTCCACAGAAAGCCACTGCTGACCTGTAGGAGTATTCTCCTTCACTGTTATTTTTGTGTGTTTGCTTCTGTGTTCACAAGAATTTAGAATATTGACTCTCTCAGCTGGGCACGGTGGCTCACACCTATAATCCCAGCACTTTGGGAGGCTGAGGCAGGTGGATCACCTGAGGTCAGAAGTTTGAAAGCAGCCTGGCCAACAGGGCAAAACCCCATCTCTACTAAAAATGCAACAATTAGCTGGGTGTGGAGGCAGGTGCCTGTAGTCCCAGCTACTCAGGAGGCTGAGGCAGAAGAAGGGCATGAACCTGGGAGGCGGAGGTTGCGGTGAGCCGAGATCAAGCCACTACACTCCAGCCTGGGCAACAGAGGGAGACTCTATCTCCAAAAAAAAAATAAAATAAAATAAAAAAAATTGACTCTCTCATTTACTGTGTGTCTTTGGTCTAGCTACTTCTTTTGAATCTCACTTTCTTTTCTGAAAAATGGAAATAAAGATGGTACTAGCCTCATATATCTGTAACTAGAGTTAAATAAGGTAAGGCATGTACAGTGTTTAGAACCCAACACAGAGTAAACACTCAGTTACGTTAGCTTTCACCTCCTCCTGTTCTTCCTCCTCCATGGTCATGATGACGTAGCCTTTCTCAGGCTGCTTACTTTGTACTTACAGAGTTGTTGTGACGATAACAAGAGATAAGAACTATAAATGTCATCCTTGTAAACCACAAGCCTCCTGGATTTATTTCTAGGATATTGGAGACCAAATGTTTCCTTTTTCAAAAAATATTTGGCAATCACCACCATGTTCACACAAGTTAGCTGGATTCTGGGGGGAATACAAAACTATTTAAGATGATATTCATTCCCTTGAATTATGACAATTGGCTTCTTACATTATTCCCTAGGAGGACTCTAGATATCAAGTCATACTCTAAAATTAAGTAATTAAGCATTGTGTTATTGGCACAAAAATAAGAAAATAAATCAGTGGAACATATTACAGAGTCTAGAAGGAAACCCTTGTGTATATGGGAATTCAGCTCATGAAAACCAAGACATTTCAAATTGGTTGCAGAAGAAACTTCAATCAACAGTGTTGAGAAAATTTGCCTTGGGTGACGAAATTGTCTGTACACCAAAACCCTGGGAAACAAGTTTGCCCGTATTTACAAACTGGCATGTGTACCCCCGAACCTAAAATAAAATTAAAAGACATTAAGACAAAACTGGGTATACATTTAGCAAAAGAAATAAAGACCCCTTAAAACACCGATATGGTTTGGCTGTGTCCCCACCCAAATCTCATCTTGAATTCCCATGTGTTGTGGGAGGGACCCAGTTGGAGGTAATTGAATCATGGAGTCAGGTCTTTCCCATGCTGTTCTTGTGATAGTAAGTCTCATGAGAGCTGATGGTTTTAAAAAGTGGAGTTTCCCTGCACAAGCTCTCTCTCTTTGCCTCCTGCCATCCATGTAAGACGTGACTTGCTTCTCCTTGCCTTCCGCCATGATTGTGAGGGCTTGCCAGTCACTTGGAACTGTTAAGTCCTTTAAATTCTTTTTCCTTTTACTTTAAATGACCCAGTCTCAGGTATGTCTTTATCAGCAGTGTGAAAATGGACTAATACACACATCACGCACAAAAATAAACTTCATGTGGGTTAAAGAGTTAAGAACCAAAAATCCCAAAATAAAACCTCATGTTAGAAGAAAATATAGATGAATCAGTTATTTACTGCCTCATAGCAAACTTCCCCTAAAACATAGTGCTTTACTATTATAATTATCATTGCTCACAAGTCTACAGGTCCTCTGGGCAGTTCTGCTGTTCTGGGTCAGATGGGGCTGACCTCAGGTGGGCTTGCTCACAAGGCTGCGGTCAGCAGGTGGATGTGGTCAGCAGGGTTCTAGGATGGCCTAACCTACTGTGTCTTCTGGTTGGCTGGATACTGGCATGAGAATGACTGGGTCACATGCCTTTTATTTTCCAATAAGTCAGTCTGCATTGGCCAATGGAATGTGGTCAAAGTGGCGGTGCCTCATGAAAATCCAGGCTGGCTTATTGGAAAGAGCAAATGGTGCACACTGTCAGTTCTACCACTGGTCAATGCAGGCCACATATAGGGAGCTAGGTGGCATCTTTTGATGGACAAAGCAGCAAAGTTGTATTACAGGGCATGGATACAGAGAGTGAAAACCTGTAGCCATTTTTGCAATTTCCTATGGTGAGAAGTTATTTTTTTTAATTTAATGCTTACAGAATTGATTTCATAAACATTTTAAATTTAGGCACAGTAAAAGATTCTATAAGCAAAGTCAAAAGAAAAAGATCAAACTGAAAAAAATATATGAAATTTTGTCTACCATATATGAGCAGCATATATGGTAGACAAAATGTTTCTATTAAACAATCAAAAGATGACATTCTAATTTTAAAATAGACAAAAGTCCAAAACGGCCAGTTCCCTAAAAGAAGTACACCACCGTTCAATAAACATATGAAAAGATGCTCAATCTCAACAGTAATCTAGAAAAACACATTTAAAGAAAAGCAAAATAAAGATCGTTATTGAAATGATTGACAAAGATAAAGATAGCATTCAGAGTGTTGTAGGCATGCAAAGAAACACTTTCATGTACTACTGAGGGAAGTGTAAATTTGTATATCTTTTGTGAAGACCCATCAGCAATATATATCAAAATATATTCGGCATGTGGGTACCTTGTGTCTCAGCAATTTCTCTTCCAGGGATGTTTCTTAAATGATCAATTGTTTATAACAATTGAAAGCAACCTAAAGTCTAGCCACAGGGAATTGGGCACTCAACTTATGGCATATCCACACAATGTGATAATGTGCAACTATTAAAAAGAAAGAGACAGGTCTATTTGAACTCTTGGCGGAAAGACTGCATGACACACCGTTTAGTGAAAAAAGTGATATTATGTATCATATAATCCTATTTTGATGAAGGCCTCTTTGTTTCAACCTCTAGGACTTTACCCATGTTATTCCTTCTGACAGGAAATACAACCACTCATTTTCTAAAATACACTAGAGTCCATCCTCAACAGCCTCCAGATGACACATCTTTCCCTCCCAGGAGAATTGACAACTTCCTCCCTGGTACTCCTTGGACCTGTACACAATTCTACAAGTCCATTTCTATGTTTATCCTGTCTGCTGCCTAATCTCTCCTTCTCTCTGTCTTTCTCTCTCTCTCTCTCTCTCTCTCTCTCTCTCTCTCTCACACACACACACACACACACACACACAGAGTAGCTGGTTTAAAGAAAGAGTAAGAAAAATAAATAGAAATTTTGTTAATGGAGAAAACTGGGACATTCCCCATTCATCTTTGTCTCTTTTAATGTTAATCAGCTCAAAATATACTAACACTATTAACACTAATAATGTTATGAGTACTATTAATTAGTGTTATAATACTATTAATTAATATGAATAGTGTTATTAATACTATTAACAGTGTTATTAATACTATTAATTAATACTAATCATGTTATTAATGTCATTACTAATAATACTATTAATTATATTATAATTATTATAATTATATTATACTTATAATATTCATAATATTATATAATTAATATACAATTATATAATTAATAGTATAAAATTAATATATAATATAATTATATTATTTAACTAAAAATTAAATATTATTGACATTTAATGTAATATTAAATATTATTAATATTAAATATTATTAACACTAACATTAATATTATTAATAATGATACTACTATTAATATTAATATTATTAATAATGATACTATTAATAATATTAATAGTGTTGTTAATAATGTTAATACAAATAGTGTTATTAATATTGTTATTAGTATTAATAGTGTTAGTATATTTTGAGCTGATTAACATGAAAAGAGATGAGGCTGAATGGTGAATGTCTTCAGTTGTCTGCCTGTTTGATGAGGGAGCAATGCCCTGGCTCAGGGCTACAAGGGCAGGGGACCATGTTAGCACATTAGTCTGCAAAAGGCAGGCCTGTGCCCCTTCAGTGTTTCTGGTGCAGAACAAAAATGAGTTTATCCAGCATATGAACTTTACTTGTTAAAAAATGTATGCGTTAATCTACTGAAGCTTTATATAAATTTCCATAGTTCATAAAAAGTGGAAGGCACTTTGAGGAAAAAGAAGTCTGTCTGCTTGAACTGTGTTCAGAACAGTGGCATGGCAGCAAAGTTAAAAATCCACAGGGATGGAGAGAATAAAGCAAGGCACTGCCTCAGACCATTCATTGCTATAAAGAAATACACAAGGTTGGGTAATTTATAAAGAAAAGAGGTTTAATTGACTAACAGTTCTGCAGGCTGTACAGGAAGCAAAGCGGCATCTTCTTCTGGGGAGGCCTCAGGAAGCTTCCAATCATGGCAGAATGTAAAAGGGTAGCAGACACGTCACATGGTGCAAGCAGGAGCAACAGTGAGAGGGGGGTGCCACACACTTTTAAATGAGATCCCCAGAAAATTCACTCACTAGGGCGAGGACAGCACGAAGAGAACGGTGCCAAATCATTCTTGAGGTATCTGTCCCATGATCCAATCACCTCCCATCAGGCCCCTCATCCAACAATGGGGATTACATGTCAATCTGAGATTTGGGCAGGGACACACATCCAAACTATATCAGGCACATTCCCCAAAGAAACCTATTTCAAAAGAAGAGATCATTGTTGCGAGATGAAATCATTTTGTGTGACGAAAGAAAGAAAAATAAAGAGAAAGAAATAGAGA
>NW_012103554.1:805420-807415 GCF_000951045.1 Mandrillus leucophaeus
AAAGCAAAACCTACATATACTCATTATATGCACAGAAAACTTGGTGCATTGCAAAGTACAATACTGGATTTGGGGTCTTCATGTATATTTGTATTTTGTTAAAGTGTGACCACCTAGTAGTAATCTTTCCATGTTGCCCCACCTTGAAACACACTGTGTGTAATGACTACATTTTAAATTGTGTCCTTCTCTGTGTTCTTCTAGTGCAAACCCAAAGCATGGAGTTTAGTGATTTTTTAAAATGTGATCATGTAGGAACCTCTGTCAATTACCAGACCCCAGACAATTTTTTAAAAACTACTTCACATATAATAGCTATCAAATACAGAACTGGCTGGGGTTACAATGGGAATAACGACAATACATATAACCTCTAAGTATTTGATATAAAAATTATAGAAGGCTAAAAACTAAAACATGCCAACAGTCTTTAAATTTTCTGAAAGCATGAGATTTTATCTTAACATAGAAATGAACTCTCCCCAGACGAAAGCACCTATACTTTCCCCAAATCTTACACATCAATTAAAATTTATCGGATTACTCATCAAAAAGATTTGTTTTACAGTTAAATATTCTAGATTAACTATTGACTTACTGCTTTCAGTGACTCTTGAAGAATGGAGTTGGGCTATTTTTTCTTTGCAAAATCCATATTTTCTGAGCATTTCTTCTGAGTGTTCTCCTAGGAATGGAGTTCCTCTGGGATGGCCAGAGGCTGGCATTGTTTAAGGAAATAAAACTAACACTGGGGCTGTCCCATCTTGCTGGCCCATGATAAAAGAAGTGTGCTACTCAGAAAGGAAGCAATCAACAAAGTGAAGACACAGCCACAGAAGGAGAGGAAGACTGCAAAGCACCCACCTGAAAAGGGACTAATAACCAGAATATATAAAGAACACAAACAGCTTTATAGGAAAAACTGTAATAATTCAATTTAAAAATGGGCCAAAGATAGGAATAGACATTTCTCAAAAAAAGACGTACAAATGGCAAACAGGTATATGAAAAGGTGCTCAACATCACTGATCATCAGAGAAATGCAGATCAAAACTACAATGAGATATAATCTCACCCCAGTTAAAATGGTTTTTATCCAAAAGACAGGCACTAACAAATGCTGTTGATGATATGAAGAAAAGGGAACCCTCATACACTGTTGGTGAAAATGTAAATTAGTACAATCATTATTCAGATCCGTTTGGAGTTCCCTCAAAAAACTAAAAGTAGAGCTACCATACGATCCAGCAATCCCACTGCTACATATATACCCCAAAGAAAAAAAATCAGTATGTCAAAGAGATGTCTGCACTCACACGTTTATTGCAGCGCTATTTACAATAGCTAAGATTTGGAAGCAGCCTAAGTGTTCCTAAACAGACGAATGGATAAAGAAAATGTGGTACATATATACAATGGAGTACTATTCAGCCATAAAAAGAATGAGATCCTGTCATTCGCAAGAACATGGATGGAACTGGAGGACATTATGTTACATGAAATAAGCCTGGCACAGAAAGCCAAACTTTGCATGTTCTCACCTAGTTGTGGGAGCTAAAAATTAAAAGAATTGAACTGATGGAGATAGAGAGTGAAAAGATGGTTACCAAAGGCTGGGAAGGGTAGTAGTGGAGGGGAGGGGAAATGGGATGGTTAATACGCACAAAAATATAGTTAGAAAGAACGAATAAGACCCAGTATGTGCTAGTACAACAGAATGACTATAGTCAAAAATAACTTAATTGTAGATTTAAAAATAATTAAAAGACAGGTCGGGAATGGTGGCTCATGCCTGTAATCCCAGCATTTTTGGGAGGCCAAGCCAGGTGGATCACCTGAGGTCAGAAGTTGAGACTAACCTGGCCTACATAGTGAAACCCCGTCTCTGCTAAAAATACAAAAATTAGCCAGACATGGTGGTGCACACCTGTAATCCCAGCTACTCAGGAGGCTGAGGCAGGAGAATCGCTTGAACCTGGGAGGTGGAGGTTGCAG
>NW_012103554.1:808345-810688 GCF_000951045.1 Mandrillus leucophaeus
CTCAGGCGATCCACCTGCCTTGGCCTCCCGAAGTGCTGGGATTACAGGCGTGAGCCACTTCGCCCGGGCATCCAATTCTGCAAAGATCTAGCACCATGGTGCATGTGTCTTCTTAGAGCCTATGTCTGCACAAAGTGATGCACATCGGCCAGTCCAGTGAACTCAGGTGTGTAAACCAAAAATAAAATCTTAAACCCCTCAACCTACTGAAGAGACCCCCCTCTTTGCCAAGAGGACCCCAGAAAAACCTGAAAAACTGAAGTCCCAGTCCTGGACAGGAAGGCAGATCAGACATGTGCTGTTGTACCCCTTGCTTTGGAAAGTAGGCATAGCTGACCAGCATTACCATTAACGCAGAGGACATGAGGCTGACAAAACAGACTTCTTAGTAATAAGATGCCACATTCCAACCTGAGTCTGGTGTAACATCACATGACAGATAGCAAAACCTGAAGCAAATTAAAATATTTTACCCCAAAATAAATTCCTGTGACATATTTGAAATGGCCCTGCAAAGCCATCCTTTGTGGGGGGAAATTTGCATCTGTTAGAGAATCTCCATTAATGCAGCCAAATGTCCCCTTTCTAGGCCTTTCCCAGATCTAGGAGATTAAAAATGAGAGTGTGACACCGTTAAGGTCCAAAAAGAGACACTTACCATCTATTCTCTCTGCAGGTGGCTGCCTGTGAGTTTCATCTACATAACAAGAGCCTTAGTCTCCATAACTCCCCTTATCTTAGCTCAAGAAAAGATATCCTGCCTTTTTAGGCTGAAAAAAAATACACCTTCCTCATACTGACTTATGATTTTACCTATAATTCCTGACTCCCTGAAATGTATAAAGCCAAATTGTAACCCAATCTCCTTGGGCACACTTAATCAGGACCTCTTGAGATGGTTCCGTGGGCCATGGTCATTACAAATTGGCTCAGAATAAACATCTTTAAATATTTTACAAAGTTTCTGGGGTTTTTTATTCCCCCTCAGCAGGTGCATGAGAAGTTTTGAAGGGTCAAGATGTAATGTTTCCATAAATTTCTCCTAGATGGGTGCTTGCAAAGCCCCCATAGCCATCAACTTCCCATGAGAGGTAGGACAGGTCTCCTGAAGGGTACACCACCATGATGTAGATTTTCGCCCTTTGTCTGCATTAAAATTGTCCACATCCTACCTATACCACAGGCAGAACTATCCTATGCTGTACCTCCTATTACATTTGCATCCATTGTTTGTCCTTTGGCAGATTGGGCACATTCAAAAACAGCTTACCCATTGCCCCAAGAACCCTCCAACAGAGGGAGCCAGGACACTTGGAGGCACATATCGTTTCTTGTGTTTCTAGCCAAATTTTGACAACACACTAGAAAAGGCCAAAATGTTAATATCGTGACTTCACTTTGGAAGTACTTACTGAATAAGTGCATTCCGGTAGAAACCTAAGCAGAGGCGACTCTTGGATTCTTGTGTAGCATCTCCTCTGGCAAAACTTTCCCTTTGCCCCGAGCTAGAGACCCTCTTGGGAAAGGATCTCTCGGCCTATTGGTCTATAGGCAAATTTCCTCAAAGATGGCAGCACCTTCTGGAGTTTTCATGTTTAGAGCCCGTGACTACTTATCGTAGTTCACAGACTCAAACATGTCTTTTTGGTCTCAAACCATGCAAACCACCTGGGCTCCAAAGTCAGCGCGAATCATCTCACAGATAGAAGGAGGAAATTTCCCACCAACTCCAGTACCAAGACATTTCTCAAGGCCATTTACAAGCAGAGAGCTGAGACTAGCTGAGATACACCTGGAAATTTATTTTAAAATCTGAGCTCAGGAGGAACTTAAAAAAAAAAAAAAAGAAAAGAAAAAACTCCACCTATTCAAGAGTCAATGAACAACTTTCATTTCATTTATTTCTTTTTAGACAGGGTCTTGCTCTGTCACCCAGGCTGGAGTGCAGTGGTGTGAACTTTTAAAATTTGTTTGTGGGCTGTCTTCCAGCTTCCACTGCTTTAATAGCCTATCTCCTCTCAACTATTAACTATAATTAGTGCATAAAGACAGCTATTTCAACCCTTGAGGTCCTTACTTCAAACCATCCTAAAGAATTAAAATGTAGTCCTAAGTGGCGCTTTTCCAGGATCATAAGAATTCCTTCCCCTTCAAAAGCTTAGAGTAAAGATAAATCAGACAGAAGGAGAATTATCCTTTTATTGGCTCAAAGCAACCACTGGCTCCCTTCTCAGTGGTGTGATGTTCTGGAAGGGAGATTAGTGTCTTCTGAGGGTTGTTGCAATAATGGAGAAACACTTGGCCAAAACTTTCTTCCCCTGCCAGTGTCCCCTGCCTAGGATC
>NW_012103554.1:812108-854019 GCF_000951045.1 Mandrillus leucophaeus
CTGACTCCCTGAAATGTATAAAGCCAAATTGTAACCCAATCTCCTTGGGCACACTTAATCAGGACCTCTTGAGATGGTTCCGTGGGCCATGGTCATTACAAATTGGCTCAGAATAAACATCTTTAAATATTTTACAAAGTTTCTGGGGTTTTTTATTCCCCCTCAGCAGGTGCATGAGAAGTTTTGAAGGGTCAAGATGTAATGTTTCCATAAATTTCTCCTAGATGGGTGCTTGCAAAGCCCCCATAGCCATCAACTTCCCATGAGAGGTAGGACAGGTCTCCTGAAGGGTACACCACCATGATGTAGATTTTCGCCCTTTGTCTGCATTAAAATTGTCCACATCCTACCTATACCACAGGCAGAACTATCCTATGCTGTACCTCCTATTACATTTGCATCCATTGTTTGTCCTTTGGCAGATTGGGCACATTCAAAAACAGCTTACCCATTGCCCCAAGAACCCTCCAACAGAGGGAGCCAGGACACTTGGAGGCACATATCGTTTCTTGTGTTTCTAGCCAAATTTTGACAACACACTAGAAAAGGCCAAAATGTTAATATCGTGACTTCACTTTGGAAGTACTTACTGAATAAGTGCATTCCGGTAGAAACCTAAGCAGAGGCGACTCTTGGATTCTTGTGTAGCATCTCCTCTGGCAAAACTTTCCCTTTGCCCCGAGCTAGAGACCCTCTTGGGAAAGGATCTCTCGGCCTATTGGTCTATAGGCAAATTTCCTCAAAGATGGCAGCACCTTCTGGAGTTTTCATGTTTAGAGCCCGTGACTACTTATCGTAGTTCACAGACTCAAACATGTCTTTTTGGTCTCAAACCATGCAAACCACCTGGGCTCCAAAGTCAGCGCGAATCATCTCACAGATAGAAGGAGGAAATTTCCCACCAACTCCAGTACCAAGACATTTCTCAAGGCCATTTACAAGCAGAGAGCTGAGACTAGCTGAGATACACCTGGAAATTTATTTTAAAATCTGAGCTCAGGAGGAACTTAAAAAAAAAAAAAAAGAAAAGAAAAAACTCCACCTATTCAAGAGTCAATGAACAACTTTCATTTCATTTATTTCTTTTTAGACAGGGTCTTGCTCTGTCACCCAGGCTGGAGTGCAGTGGTGTGAACTTTTAAAATTTGTTTGTGGGCTGTCTTCCAGCTTCCACTGCTTTAATAGCCTATCTCCTCTCAACTATTAACTATAATTAGTGCATAAAGACAGCTATTTCAACCCTTGAGGTCCTTACTTCAAACCATCCTAAAGAATTAAAATGTAGTCCTAAGTGGCGCTTTTCCAGGATCATAAGAATTCCTTCCCCTTCAAAAGCTTAGAGTAAAGATAAATCAGACAGAAGGAGAATTATCCTTTTATTGGCTCAAAGCAACCACTGGCTCCCTTCTCAGTGGTGTGATGTTCTGGAAGGGAGATTAGTGTCTTCTGAGGGTTGTTGCAATAATGGAGAAACACTTGGCCAAAACTTTCTTCCCCTGCCAGTGTCCCCTGCCTAGGATCATCAGATTTGGGAAATGCTCAAATGTTCTTCAATTTAGAGGGATATGCAATGAAAAATTTGCTACTGTTCAGGATTCGTTAAGTCAATTTAATTTCTGCTTAATGTAAAGTTATATTGCCCACAATTTTGTTACTATTATTAACTTTCCAGAACCAGTGATGTGCTGAGATTTCTGCAGTGGTTCCAGAGTACTAGATTTAAGGTTTGGTGGTGAAAATAGCATATGACTGTAACTGATATGCTATTCCACCAGTCTGAAAGGAGACAAGGGCAGCAGGACCTGCCGTAAAGAGGCCAGGGGATGCTCAGTGAGATGACTTCTCCAGTCCCCCTAGTTGAGTCTCCCACCATATGGTTGGATGGTGGTGATGGCCACAGTGAGGCCTTGCCTAAACTCAGAAATGTCCAAGACTCTACTATTCCCAACCACATTTCCCTGAACCTTCAGCACACTTACCTTTAGGCAAGCCAGTTTGATGTCGTTTAAAAACAATTTTTTTCTCTGCCACAGCACTGGATGGCCACATATTACGGAAGAACGGCTTGTCTTTACTCATGCTCAGTTCCCTTGTGATACCATTGTGGTGGCCCATTTGAGGAGTACAGTCCTTTCAAGGCAAAGAAGAAACTGCACTCAGAAGGCCTGGCCAGGACCTACCAGCTTCACAGGGGCAAATCTAGAGCAAATCCTCCCATAGTTTGTTAGAAATGATGCCAGCCTATTGAGATTGTTTCTGAGTGGTGAGAAACAGCGAAAAGAGTTCATGCAAAACACAAGTGTAAATGTCATCATTTTATTCTTTTTGTTGATAAACTGCTGGAGAGTCAAGGTCACATCCTGAATTTCTTTCAGATCCTTTACATAGTAGGCATAGAATCCCAAAAGTTGTAAGTTCTGAAGAGTCTTTATCATATACTGACAAAAATATAAATGACATTTGTTTAAGGCTACTTATTGTAAAATTACCGTAGTAACAAAAGACTGAAAACAGCCTAAGTCTCATTAATAGGAAACTGGTTGAAATGGAACACCCACTCAATGCTGTACTCTGCAGCTATAAAAAAGTATGAAGATGTCTGTATATTGCAATCGAGGGTTTTCCACATGTATGAAGTTAAAAAGCCAGATGCGGAGAATGCGGCAGCATGCCACCATTTATCTAAGAAGGGAAGGGGAGTTAAACAGTTATAAGTATTTGCTTGCCTATTGTTTAAAGTAATGGCAGGATAAGACATAAAGCTAATCAAAATGTTAACGATCTCAATAATTGCATGTAGTGATTACATGTTGAAATGCTAACATTTTGGGGACGGGTGCAATGGCTCACGCCTGTAAATCCCAGCACTTTGGCAGGCTGAGGCGGGCGGATCACGAGGTCAGGAGTTCGAGACCAGCCTGGCCAACACAGTGAAACTCCGTCTCTACTACAAACGCAAAAATTAGCTGGGCGTGGTGACAGGCACCTGTAATCCCAGCTACTCAGGAGGCTGAGGCAGGAGAATCGCTCGAACCAGGGAGGCAGAGGTTGCAGTGAGCAGAGATCTTGCCACTGCACTCCAGCCTAGGTAACAAAACTAGACTCCATCTCAAAAAAAAAAAAAAAAAAAACCAAAAAAAACAAAACGAAACAAAGCTAACATTTTGGA
Organism: Mandrillus leucophaeus; assembly: GCF_000951045.1. Taxonomy (NCBI): domain Eukaryota; kingdom Metazoa; phylum Chordata; class Mammalia; order Primates; family Cercopithecidae; genus Mandrillus; species Mandrillus leucophaeus. The sequence continues at coordinate 815,278 of NW_012103554.1, forward strand.
CATACTGGGTTAAATAAAATACACTATTAAAATTAATTCCATCTATTTCTTTTTATTTATTTTTGTAATGTGGTTCCTGGACAATTTCAATTACATGTGTATCTCTTGTATTCCTAAGGGAGAGAACTGCCATGGAGATGCCCTCTCATCACCATAAACACCACCTTGCCAGCAGAAAGGACGTGGACTCCTAGGTGAGAAAATGTTGGTGATATGGACTAATAAGACTATTTGAGACAAATACTCTTGACATTCAAAGAGGTTCTCAGCCAGGTGTGGTGGCTCAAGCCTGTAAATCCAGCACTTTGGGAGGCTAAGGCACATGGATCACTTGAGCTTAGGAGTTCAAGACCAGCCTAAACATAGCAAGACCCCATCTTTACAAAATATGCAAAACTTAGCTGGGGGTGAGGCACACACCTGTGGTTCCAGCTACTCCAGAGGCAGAGGTGGGAGCATTGCTGGAGCCCAGGAGATGGAGGCTGCAGTGAACCATGATTGCACCACTGCACTCCAGCTTGAGCAACAGAAAGAAACCCTGTTTTCTTTTTTTTTTGGTTTTTGTTTCACAAAAGGTTCTCTCACACTCTTAGATCTACTCACTCCCCAAATCCCAAGTTAGGCAAACAATGTCACATGCTGTTGGACTAGAAATTAGGAAATCAGGAATCAAAGAAATACAAATTGTTGAGGAAAGAGCTGCCTTTCTTCAGAACTTAGAATTGATGTTTAATGGTATTAGATTCCACAGCAGAGCATCCAACCCACAGAGATATTTGTATCTGTGAGAAAATGGAAATACCCGCGGATGTCTTCAGAGGTCATTAGAAGTTGGGTTTGGTGTAAACCTGTGGTACGATCATTGGTCACTCGCGGAATGTCTTCTAGAAGAACATACTCTGTGTCTGTAATGTTTGCATCATGAAAAATGTAGGAAGGTGTCATCACTGCTAATATCAAAGATTAGGGAGTTTCATCTAAACCCTAGTATTTTCCCTAACAAGTGATCATTCCTCTATGTATGTAAATACTTCTCAAGGTTTTTTTTTTAGCTAGTTGTTTTTTTTTTTTTTTGAATGTAGCTTTTGTCTGCTTACAAAAATAATATAAACAGTCCCAAAATTGTTAGAAAATGCTAAAAAGTATATATAAAGAAAGATCTAAAATCTCAGGACCCAGATGTAGCCTCTGTTAACATTTAGAAATACCTTCTTTCAGGTAATGTTCTCTGCATATTGTAATAATTAGATATAGAATCCTATATTTTTTAATAAAATGATATCATATTATACATACTGTTTTCTGTCTTGCCCTTTTGCTTATCAATATGTTGTGGACATCTTTTCATGACATGAAATTTAATGCTACATTATTGTCTTCATAGTTATAAGCTATTTCATAGAACAGATGACTCTTAAAGTCTCTTGTAGATGAACATTGGAATTAATTCCAACTTTTCCTATTACAAACAACACTGCAGTGAATATCCTTTTACACTGATATTTTCATATTGTCTGATGTAAAATTACACTGTAGATTTCTGCCCTTCCAAGACTTTGAATGTGATTGCCTTAAAGAAAGTATTCCACAACTTATACCAGCAGCATATGATTATGTTTGTTTTCTGATGCTTTTACCAAAACTAGGTATTTTAATAATTTTGATGGACAGAGATGCCTGTCTGTTGTGCCATAACATATTAAATTGCCATTTTTCAGTCTCTGTTGACTTATAAACGACTATTTCATATGGACAGACTTAATACAAATTTCTTTTTCTCTTCTTTTCTTTTTTTTTTTTTTTTTTTTTTTTTTGAGATGGAGTCTCACTCTATCACCCAAGCTGGAGGTCAGTAGAACAATATCAGCTCACTGCAACCTCCTCCGCCTCCCAGGTTCAAGCGATTCTCCTGCCTCAGAGTCCCAAGTAGCTGAGATTATAGGCGCCCACCAATACGCCCAACTAATTTTTGTATTTTTAGTAAAGACATGGTTTCACCATGTTGGCCAGGATGGTCTCGAACTCCTAACCTCAAGTAATTGGCCCACTTTGGCCTCCCAACGTGCTGGGATTACAGGTATGAGCCACCGCACCCAGTCAGAAATTTCTATAAACACATTTCATTATCTTATACTTACATACAATACTTTGTTAAGTTTTAAAAAGACATTCTATCAGTCACAAAGCCTTACAGATTGACCTTCTTAATAGCCACCAACTCACTTCTCTCCTCTCATTTATGAAAATCCTGACGACGTATTGTTGCCAGGATGATAAGTAAATCTGGTCATGTCATTAAAAACTCTTCAATGTCTCCTTGGTGTAGGGTGGTTCAGCTGCTAAAATTAGGGGAAAAAAAAATGGGGAGGATCATGTTTATGGAGGGGGAAGAATGAAATCAGAAGTTTCATTTCAAACACATTACATTTTAGGTAGTGTGAAATATTCAAGCAGAGGTGTCAAAGAGCCAGATAGAGATATGATCCAGAGTTCAGAGCAGAAGTCTTAGCTGAAAATTTGCATATCATCTGCCTAAAGATGGCATTTAAACCTACAACCATCAAACCTGTACCTCCCTCTACAGTGCACTCTGTGTGAACTGCTTTAGTGGCTTTATCCTAAGCAAACTTGTGTAGGATGATGAAAGACTTTCTCTCAGACTGTCAACAAGTATAATTTATTAGGGAACATTTACATGCATGGAGGAAAGGGAACATTAATTCTCCTGTCCCCAAGGAGACACAACAAAGGTAAACGCAAAGATAAGCTAAGATGCTGTTCAAATTTGCAAGAAAAATCCTGGAAGGAATGTCTGTCTTCTTCAATCTTTGTCACTAACTTCTACATCTTCAGAGTCATCGTTTGTCCAAGGTGGCTCCACTCTGATTTATGGGAGGTGAAGCAATATTATGTACCAGGAAAAAGGAAGGTTTCTCAGTCAGAGAGACAGCAGTCTGAATTCTCAGTCAGCCCTTTATAATCTCTGTGGCTTTGAGCATTCTTCCTTAACTTCTCTGCACCTCCTCACCTGTAAATTAAGGATAATAAATGCCTACTCTTGGGAAATTCAGAGATGAAATGCGTTCACAGTGTAGCACACTTTCTGGCTCATAGCAGACCTTCAGTGAATACAGAATATTATCACTGAGAAACATATAAATCCTTTTTTAGCTCAGAGTTTTCACCCAGAATATGGCAGTGCATTTGTCATGTGTGAAGGGAATTGGGTCTCCCCCATGCCTGCACTGGCCATTCACATCAACTCCTTGTTTCTTTACTGCTGAAATTCAGGACCTATGTGTGTTCACCAGAAGTAAACACACACACCTGCAGCATGATGGAATGGATAAAATGTTCTGTTTCTGTCTCCTGGTGCTTGGGGTGGTGGAAAAAAATACACACAGGAAAACTTCTGTTTTGTTGCCAGAGTGAGTATCTTAAAATTGTCAAAGTTGGAAAAACTGTCATTTGAGAGATTGCAAGTGATTCTGCATTTTGGGGTAAAGGCCGAACTAGCTTCCCTCCCTTTGCTCTGGAAGGAAACCTGTTTTCTTGGTCATGAGGGTGTTAGGCAAGAGCCCACTCTGTGGTGGGGAAAGACCTGACCAAGGGGCACAGGTGTTTGAGACAGCGAGTGCTGACCTGTGGGCAGAGCGGAACATCTGCAGACATTAGGAGGATGCTGAGTCCAGTCTGACTGGACTCAAGCAGGGCAGAGATTCAGCTAGGATGGGGACAAGGGACTTCCACTGGAGAACTTGCCAGCTTTCTCAATTTCAGCAATTTTAAGATATTCACTCTGGAAACACGACAGAATGACGGCCAACAGGAGACCCCTGGGAGAAGCATGGCTCATGGATTCTGGTAGTGATATATGGTTTTGACTTAAGTTTTCCTGAAATACTACACAATCACCATCAACAACAACGATAATAAAGGCTAATCCTTATAAAGTGCTGTTAATTTTACATAAATGAGCACATTTAACCCTCACAGCTCTAAGTCCTCTTAGTATATCCACGTTACAGAAAAGGAAACTGCGGTACAGAGAGATCAGGTAACTTGCTCAAGGTCACACAGATAATAAGATGTCTTTCCTGCATCACGTTAGAGCCAAGCCCTTGTTAGACTCTTTTTGAACACTTGAGTCTATTGCTAGCTGTATTTTACGGAATTGGGGTAGGAGCTGTGTTCATGCTTTGGGTAAATCAAGGAGGGGGGAAGGGCAGAACTTGAGGAAGATACACACGATCTGACTAACAGAGGCACAGATATCTGAGCAAGAGATGACCATGATGACCAGGTAGCTGCTGGGAACATACAGGCAGTCCTGGAGGAGGCTCAGGAGCGAGCTGGGAGGGGCTTGCTACTGAGGGGTGCAGTTGGAATTCTGCTGTGAATTTTAAAAAGGATAAGTCCTGCAGACTGGAGAGGGATTCAGGTTACATTTATGTTAGAGACATAACATTGAAGATAACTTGACACGAATGGGATTTTGTCCCCCCAGATTCCTATGTTGAAGCCCTAACCCCCAATTTGACTATTTTTGGAAAGACGGTTTTTACGGAGGTGACTAAAGTTAAATGAGGCCACATGGGGAGGCCCTAATTCTAGCATTTGATGAAACTGCCTTCAAAGAAGTGATTAAATAAAGTGAGGCCTACTGGACGGGGCCCTCATTCAATATGACTCATGTCCTTATGAGAAGAGAAAGAGGCCTCAAGAGGCCATCTGAGGACACAGCGAGAAGGCAGCCACCCACAAGCCAAGGAGAGAGGCCTTGAGAAAAACCAAACCTGCAGGACCTTGATGCTGGACTTCAGCCTCCAGAACTATGACGAACAAATTTCTGTTGTTTGAGCCACCCTCTCTGTGGTATTCTGTTATGGCAGCTTGAGTAGACTAAGACATCACTTCAGACAGAAATGTTAAAGAAATGCCTTCCAAATTCCCACAGGACCCATCTTTTCCCCTACTTTTAGAACTATGTCTCAGAATACTTGATGGAAATCTTCACTCATTCATTCTGCTGACTGCTAAAATCCAATCAACCCAAACCAAACCCTTTATCCCTGCCCTCAACCAGTGCCCAAAGCAACTCCCCACCCTGACTTTCCAATCGTGGGAAGGCTGTCATCTCTTTAGTCACCTCCTCACCTTGGGCCCCCTTCCCTCTGTCACCAAGTCTTCTCAGCCCCTCCCTGTGTCATCCCTTAAAATTATTTCCTCTTTTCTCTTCCCACTACCAAGCTGCATATCCACATACGTATTAACTCCTCACCTATACTATCCCCTGGTGGGATTTTTCTTTTTTTTTAAAGGCAGGGTCTCACTCTGTTGCCCAGGCTGGAGTGCAATGCTGTTTTCATGTTTCACTGCAGCTTCGACCTCCTTGGCTCAAGGGGTCCTCCTGCCTCCCCAGTAGCTGAGACCACAGGCACATGCCACCATGCCCAGCTATGTTTTTTTTTAATTTTTGGTAGAGACAGGGTCTCACTATGCCAGACTGGTCTTGAGCTCCTGGACTCAAGGGATCCTCCCCTCTCAGCCTCCCCAAGTGCTAGGATTATAGGCATGAGCCACCATGCCTGGTGCCTGGTAGGATTTTTACCTCCCAATTGCCCTACTCATACTCCACAGGAAGGCACTGGTTCTAAGGGTCTCATTGCACCTGTTAGTGTGCAGTAGTGCATGGTGGTGGGGGGCGCTTGGCACAGCATCTAGCAGCCAGATATGATGAGGAAGAGAGAAGTCCATACCAACAGTAACAGGGAGTGAATGAGATAGCACAGGAAATTCTTCTGGATTCCAGGTGAAATTGACTCCTAGAGTTGGGGAGACATTCTGAAGGCCCCCCTCATCCTGAGGTGTGACCAGTGATGAAGAGGCTCCACTGTGTCTGAGGCCTGGAGAGGACATGGGCCTCTCCTTTCTGCTTCACCACAACCCAGAGAAATAGACACAAGTATCCCCATTTTTATTGATGAAGAAGCTGAGGCCTGGCAAGGCAGTCAAATGGCAAGGATCCCTGATGTTTCTTTCCAAGTGGGTGGGTTAGAATAATATCCTGGGTCTCTCCCCACTTCCTGGGATTGGGCCTGCCAGTTCAGTTTGTCTCTCTTTGGGATCAGCCTTGTCTGCATAGATCATCCTGCTCTGTGCTATAAATCCTGGTGGGGTGGGGTGGGGCGGGGCAGAGATACTAGCCCTGGGTGGGGTTATGGTGCAGTGTTACCTGTAACTGTGCGTGTCTGAGTCTGCCTCTTGTTGGAGACTGGAATAAGAAAGCCATTGTTACGTGCGCACACACACACACACACACGCACACACCCCTACCCTGATCCTTCGAATTAGCCTTTCTCAGTAATAAGGCTGGTATTTTGAGTGCCATCTTCCTGACTTCAGCATCTACTAACTAACTGTCTCCAAATAGGGAACAGGGTGAGCTGACTGAGCCCCATCAAATAGCAATAGGGGTCTAACCACAGGTCTGACTACAATTTCCCATCTCTTTCTACTCTATTCCTCCCCAGAGCCTACTGGCAGTGGGAATCAGGTCTGGTTCAGGGGTAGAAGTTGGGAAGCCCCTGACTCCTTACCCTTAGGATCATGTCCAAAGGTCCCCTGGGTAGAGTCCCAGGTTGAGGCACTAGGAAGATGACAGATTTCTCCTGGTTCAACTGTAGCTGCCTTTGCACTACGAGTCTGGAGGCACTCAGGGCCAGTGAGCCGCATGAGTGAGGCAGCAGCCAAGGACTGGGCCAACTGCATGACTTGGGAATGGTTCAGGTCAACAACTACTCTTTGCTGGGTGCAGAGATGCAGTGACAAATAAGACAGAGACCTTGCTCTTGTGAAAACTATATCTTCAGGGAGAAGCTGATACCTCAATATAATTGACAAGTAGGATAGGTACAGAGTACATCACCTATAGAGGGATGCCTGAAGGTCAAACTAGGGGTCAGGAAAGCCCCCTAAGGAGAGGACACTTGAGCTGAGTCATAAAGAATTGATAGGGACATGCTTGTTGGAGAAAGGTGAGATGAGCTTTTGAGGCAGAGCTGACACCTGAGCAGAGGTGCAGGGCTTGCACCAGCTTGGTGTTTGCAGAGACCTGGAGTCAGCAGGCTCTACTGACCACACTGTGAGCAAGAGGGTGTGTGGAGTGGTCAAGCTAGGAGCACAGCAGCCACCATACATAGTGAACCTCGTACCACACCACAAGGAGCTTACACTACATTGTACAGTGATGGGAGCCTCTAGGAGGTCAGAATGGCTTCTTAATACACTGTCTGTTGTGTGGAGAAATGATTAAAAGGGAGGATGCAGGGTGGTAGTCTGGAGGCTTCTGCAAAAATCTAGATGAGAAATCATGATGACCAGGCAGGGAATCAGGCTAGAGAGGAGACAGTAGGGTCAAGAATCATTTCCTTGATTGGATCAATTATTGATGATTAAGGGGGTGAAAGAGAACTCTGTCTGGGATGCTCTATGGTGATGGGCCTTTAAATGGTTTTGGAGTTTACAGTGGGCAGAGGAGGCTGGTGCCCCAAAGGAGATAGACACTCTAAGCAGGAGGAAGGAGGGGCATCAAGAGAGAGCAGGGTCCCAGGACTCAGGAGAACAGAGTTCAAGAAGCAAGTGGTCACTGGGAGTAAATGTGGCAGAGAAAGCCAGGATGATAGGAGATAGAAAATATCCATTGTTTTTGGAAATTGTTGATGTCCTTTATCAAAGATATCTCCATGAAGTGATTAGGTGGAAGCTAGATTGCAGAGGGTTGAAGAGGAAGAAGATGAGGAAACAAAATCAATGTAGAACATAGAGTACTATTTCAAGAAACTTGAAATGGGAGACATGGGGCTATAGCTAGAGTGATACAAAATGTCATCTAATATCTTTTTAGGATAGGAAATCTGCTAGAGTTTGGATGTTTGTCCCCCAAACCTCCCTCATGTTGAAATTTGATCCCATTGTTGGACACTGGGCCTAATGGGAGGTGTTTGGATCATGGGGATGGTTCTTTCATAAACATCTTGGTGCTGTCTTCCAATAATGAGTGAGTTCCTGTTCTATTAGTTCCCACAAGAGCTGGTTGTTAAAAGGAGCCTGGCACCCTCTCCTCCCGATCTCTCTGTATCTGTCTCTGTCTCTCTCTCTTCCTCTCTCTGTGTGTGTCGCTTTCTCTCTGGCCACATGATCTCTGCACAGGCCATCTCCCCTGCACCTTCTGCCATGAGTAGAAGCAGCCTGAGGCCCCCACCAGAAACTGAACAGATGCCAGTGTCATGCTTCTTATGTGGCCTGCAGAACTGTGAGCCAAATAAACCTCTTTTCTTTATAAATTATCCAGCCTCAGATATTCCTTTACAGCAACGCAAAAGGACTAAGACAAGATCCTTGTGCACATTTAAAGGCTGAAAAGAAAGTGATAATAAAATAGAGTGGGAAGGATTAAAGACATAAGAGAGAAAGGGATAATGACACAATCTATTGGAGAAAATGGTATTAAGAGTGTGGGTGGCTGTGTGGCCCTTGGACCTGAGGCAGCATGCCTCACCCATGTGACATGTGAGAAGCTCCTGATAACACGCAGTTTAACTCTGCCCAGAATGTCCTCAATGCTTTCATTTGTTGAAAGTTCTGCTTTTCTATTAAGATCAAGAGCAAATGTCAACTCTCACCCCTGGTGAGCTCCCATAGCAGGTTCTTTGATTGTATCCTGCAATTCTTATAATTCTGTTACAGTTCTTTCTGGACATGTCTTTTACCCCTACTAGATTTACACATTTGTTGAAAAAGGAAAAATAGCTTACCTGTCTATATTTCAACCAAATGATTAATAAATATTTTTTTGATTTTCAAAATTTCCTTCTCAATAGTACTCTAATAATTAAAATTAAAATTATATTATAAAGCCTTGTAATCTCAAAAACAGTATATTAAACAAAGGAAGCCAGACACAAAGAGTAAATACTCCACAATTGCATTTTTGTAAACTTCTAGAAAAGGCAAACCAGTGACAAAAAGCATTGTTTTTTCTGGATTCTGGGGAATCTTGCAAGGGGTAAAGGCAACATTTTGAGATGATGGAAATGATTTACACCTTGATAGGAGTCCACACTCCTATCATGTGACCCAGGCACACATTTGTCAAAGCTCATTAAGCTGTACATATTGAATGGGTATATTTTATTTTAGCTAAGTTATACCTCAATAAAGGTGATTTTAAAATGCAAATTTTAGTTCTGGGTGTGGTAGCTCATGCCAGGAATCCCAACACTTTGGGGTGTTGAGGAGGAAGAATTGCTTGAGCCCAACAGTTCAGGACAAGACCAGCCTGGGCAACAAAACCAAGACTCCATCTCTAATTCGAAAACAAAACAAAACAAAAATAACAAAATTAAAACGTGAAAACCCTAATAGAAATCAGGTTAACCTGACCAACTCTCTATGTACCAGGACCCTCTGAGAGCCATTGTTAAGGACATGAGCAGTATTTCTAGATAGCTGATGGGATGGAGGAGGTTTGCTATGAATTAAGAGATAAAATGTTTGTTTTAAGTGACAATAACAACAACAAAACAGATTTTCTTTCCAAGACTGAAATTTTCCTTTCTCTTCCTCTTAGACCAAAAGCAAACAAACAAACAAAAACAAACAAAAAAACAATTGAGAGTGGATGAGGTCTTTCCCCTGACAAGTCTACACCTATGGTCTTTCATGACCCATGGCAAATGCAGGTGGAAGGTTTCTGTGAGTGCTTTGGGAGCCAAATTGCATGGAGGTCCCACAAATTTGGAAGCCAAGAACAAATCCTAGGAAATTCTAGAACCCATTAAACACATTTAAGAGTGATTATATTAAACAGTAATTGATAACAGCAGAAAATCAGAAAGTTAAATAATAGTTTATCTTTGATGGGTGTTTCTTATAATTTTTCTCTACATAGATGATCTAGGTAAATATAATGATTAGAAACTTTAACAAACTTTGTACTTAATTAACAGCATTTTATTGTCTGAAAAATCATATCTCATTGGTGAAAAAATTTAGACCTATGTCCAGAAGAGGTTTAAATGAAGAGGCTCTTGCATGGGCCCTGCTAGGAGTTGCTAACCTGCTTGTACATGTCAGGGTGGACAGGCTTTGCAATGCTAGTCCAGCAAACCTTTAGAAGAAAACAAAACCACAGACATATCATCTGGCGCTTAAGAGACTGTGCTCCACGTGTGTTTATTGCAGCACTGTTCACAATAGCAAAGACCTGGAACCAACCCAAATGTCCACCAATGATAGACTGGATAAAGAAAATGTGGCACATATACACCATGGAATAATATGCAACCATTAAAAAAGGATGAGTTCATGTCCTTTTCAGAGACATGGATGAAGCTGGAAACCATCATTCTCAGCAAACTAACACAAGAACAGAAAAACAAACACTCCATGTTCTCACTCACAAGTGGGAGTTGAACAACCAGAACGCATGGACACAGGGAGGGGAATATCACATACCAGGGCCTGTCAGGAGGTGGAGGGTAAGGGAAGGGATAGCATTAGGAGAAATACCTAATGTAGATGACAGGTTGATGGGTCCAGCAAACCACCATGTCACGTGTGTATACGTATGTAACAAACCTACACGTTCTGCACGTGTATCCCAGAATTTAAAGTATAATCAGAAAAAAAGAAGAAGAAGAGACTGTGCTCTATGCTCCCAAATGTGTCTCATTTGTCTTGTATTAGTTTTGACTCCCATATTACGGGCAAGGGTCCACTTTCTGTTTCCCAGAATACCTAGAATACCTACCATACTCAAATTTGGTCCCTGGCACCACAGTGCTCCCTTTTTAACGATTCTTCTATTCATGGTCTCAACTCAGGCCTAAGTTCTGAAGCTTGTTCCCACTTACCTGCTCTACTAACATCCTGGGTCTACCCTTCTTTTTGACTAGTCTAGCCCTGAGACCCCATATTTCTTCATAGTCCTCCAAGGAACATCCACCTTTCCTCTTCTTCCCCACCCCAGCAAGAGGGCCTGAGGCCCCAGCCTCTCTTCTTCAAGGCTGCTAATACCCCCCATTAGACATCTTCCATTCTCCAAAGAAATCTTGCTTTGGGAGCCAACACACAGGGCAGGTAGGTTATTTGTAGTCAATGCAGGTTTACCTTGGTAACTACAAATACCAGAAGGGGACCTAGAACCCAAACATACAGATTTCATATAAGAAGTATGCCACTGAGTGTAACAGGTGCCTGTGCCCTCATCTGTATCTGACATCCAGACCCAAATGGATTCTGTAATTATTTATACCTCAAAAATTTCCACTGTGAACTAAACCACACAGGTAGCTCCCTTCTCTCTCTCTCTCCAAGGAATATAGGAGGTGTGGGGACTTGGAATAGCCTTCAAGTCCCCACACAAAGCAGAGATACTCTACCTGGATTACTTCTTTCCAAAAGAGCAACTTTCTTTTTTCATATAAAATCTATTCAGAAAATTGACTCTGATCCTCAGTTCTATTCTTGTGGTCTTACACTACAAAGCCTGTGTAATCATTTTCTTTCCCCAAGATTCTTATTTCCACTCACTCTAATGCTCCAAAAAATATATATGAAAAAGCAGCTATACATGCCATCAGGCATGAGATTCCCCCAGATTTAAGCAGTAGATATGCATTCTGAGAGAAGTCATTTTCCCTTTTGGAAAAAAATATTAAAATTATTTCTTTCTATAAAAATAAGGAACCATCAAATAGTCTTCCTATTAAAAATAACACATAAAATAAAATCCAGAAATAGCTGCTACCCTGAAACTGAAGAGACAATAAAGAGTCTCTGACTCTCAAATACAATTGAGAGGCAAAAATAAAATGGGGACGTTTCAAAAAGGGCAGGACTCTTTCCCTATACTGTTTGACAATGAGCAATGCTTACAAAAAGAAATGTGCAGAAGAAATTAATCATAAGGGCAGAGACCTTTGTTAAATAATTTAAAAACATCATATTTGGTAGTTATTTCACAAAAGATTTTAAATAAAATATCATAACATTTTTGATGACCCATTCCTCTAGTGGAGGATGTCCATCTGAGGAATTTTGTGTGGGCTTTTTAGATCCAATTTAGCTTTTTCATCAGTTCTCTTTACATACGATTCACCACAAACTGGACAGATGGGACAAATGAACAACTCTTTAATGGAGTAGAAAAGAGAAAATATTTCTCTCTTCATGTGAGATGGCAAAAGCATGTCATCATTTTGAAGGGAAAACGATTTTCCATTGTTTCTATCACTCTTATGAAGAAAGCATGTGAAGCATCTAAACAAATGCAGAGCCAAATAATTCACAATGACTTCAAAGATGTTTTCTGTCTATATTCAAATAAGGGTGTGTCTTAGTCTCCAGAAATTCACATTCTGAGTGAATTTCACATAATAATTTCCATACTTGCATAGAGCCTTGTTTCAGCCAGTTCAGGGCTTAGTATCTGACAAAGACTACAAATTACATCTTGTAGAAAGAAATCGTTATCATCTCTCAAATGTTAGCATTATAAAGTGAAAGTGCCCGTTTTCCTTAATAACCCAGCACGGTCCTGACCTTCTCAATCCCCCGTCCTTTCAGCCACCACATTTGTATCATAAAAGAATTAGAGCCCATGGCCTTAGCTTTTCATCCAAGCCTTTCCAACCTTTCCTTTGACCCCTATCCTTGGATGAGGTTTTTAAGTTTCCATTCTTACTTTCTTTTACCCCAGTTCATCTACCCCATGTCTTGTCTCCTTTCCATAGACTGTGGTTCCCCAAATTAGCTACCCTCCCTCAAGAAATCCCTTGCAAGCTATCTCTGCTTTAGACCTTCCTATCCATACTGTGTATCATTGCCCTTCCTGTAGAAATTGGTCCATACAAATTGTAAAAATGGATTCTGTTATTTCCCGGAGATAATGAGTACAATTTATTCATTGTAGAATTTCAAGTGTTTAGGAAATGATGCAGAATGGAACAATCTTTCTGTTTTTTTTAAACACCATTCCTAGAAATGTTTACTATTTGGCTGTTTTTTCCGGTTCCAGCAGGACAATGGGTTGAACATTTTATAGGTGATTCCTAAGCCCTCTCCTAGGTTGTGACAATTATTTCAATGTTGGTCATGTGAATGGAAAATAAATCTTGGGACCCTTAAATCACTAAGCCAAAGGGAAAAGTCAAGATGGGCAGTGTGTCAGGTGAACCCACCTCCCATTTTATTCCTAAATAAGACAGCTACAAAGATTAAAAAGCCACATACCTCCATCGCAATTTTTCCACAGAGAAATTCCTTGGGGGCCTCAAGATGGTTACCCTAAAACAGTTCTGTTGAATTTCACCCTGGCAGTGTAAATTGATAGCTGATCTTCACAGGTGCGGGACAAAGGAGAGAATTCAAAGTCATCCCTCTGCTCACCTGAGACAGATGCATGTCTGATTGCTTCCTTTGCCCTATGTTTAGGTAAAAAATGCAGATTCACTAAGCCAGACTAAGGCAAAAGTGACTATTCCTCTAACCCCCCTTCACATGTAAATTGTATATTCAGTGAAAGGATAATCAGAGACTCAAAAAAATGCGACTTATTTACCTATGATATAGGCGCCCCATAGTCCCCCCAAGCTATGTTCTGCTGTGCCACAACCACTTTGGGCACATGTCATCAGAACCTCCTGAAGCTGGGTCACACCACATCCTCAACTTTGGCAAAAAACACTTTCTAAATTGATTGAGGCTTGTCTCAGATACTTTTGATTCATAGTCATTTACAAGACAGGTTCATTTCCCTTGCATGCACTCACTTGCATCTAACCACATGCAAACTCAATACTACTCTTCTGGCCTATCTTTGAGTTCCTGTTGATCTTTTGGTTCAGTACCATGTGATCAACATCTGACTATATAAACACGATTGGTACTCCCTGCACACTTTGAAAATTCCTGGAGCACTTTTGCTTTTATATGATAATTTCTTAGGTTGTTCCAATCTTATTTCAAATTTTAAAATCTAGGCTGAGTGTGAGAAAGATTCCAGTCGTTTGATCAACCAGTCTATCAACTGGAGTTTATTGAGAATGCGCATTAACGTGCCGGGGAGTGTGGTGATCGGGGGAGTGTTTATGTCTGTCTGGCTTATGGAGACTGGAAGTTTGAGTCATCGTTTTTGGCTCACAGGGTGCCCCTGAGTGCCTGCCTAGGGATATAAATAACACTGACAGTTCAGCAGTTCTCTGTGAAGCACAGTGTTCCTATAAAATTAAAGTTCCATAATTTGGTCAATAAGTCCAGAATTTCATTCCACCTCTTCCTAATGGCTTGGCTTCACCTCCTCTGTTCACAGGTCTACTATGTTTATCCATCATTTACCCATTTCAAATGACAATTTAGGAGTTGGAATCTCCCTCTAGCCTTTTCCCCAAGGGTAATTCTAAAGAAGAGCACATTCTTTCCTTAAAAAACAATCAGAAAAGGAAGAAATAGTGATATCATTATCAAGAGGCAGCACTAGGTAGCTTCTTTAAACAACTTCTTGCGGTTGGACTTGGAGGAGTGCTGGATCCTCCTTGGAGCTCTTCCTTTGCTCAGAAGCCAGTTTGAGTTCTGGTTGTTGCTGACCTAAAATACTTTCATATCTTCTCCTTGGGGCCAACAAAGCATGGTCCCCAGTCTCCCTCCAGCCCCTGACCCCGCCTGGAAAGCTCTGTGAGTCTCCCTAGATAGAGGGGACTCTCCCTTGTCTTCTATCATCGAATCCTCTCCTTCTCAGGGAATGAAGAGAAACTGTGGGTGAGGCAGTGGTTGACGGGGGCTCCAGGCTTCCCTGGTGTGACTCTGGGTTCCTTGTGACCTGGGGCAGATTACTGATCCTATTTCTGTGTTTCTCTTTCCTTGCCTGTAAAACAGAGACAGCCGGGCTGTTCCCAGGATAAAATGAGTTGATATAGATAGAATGCCTGCAATAGAGTAGAACCTATTAGCAAGTATCAATAATTGTTAGTAGTAATATCAAGGAAAAAAATAGAATTCTACCAATTGGAAAAACCTTTCAACTCCTGACACCAGACGTACACACTAACTTGGATTCATTCATATCATTTCCTCCATCCTCCTATCATGAAAGGAGAGATTCTTTCAGGCTGAGGCTAGTGCTGCTGTGTGCTGCAGAGACGTCCCATGACCCTTGCTTTCTCAGGTGTCTCCTCTTACCATAACCTCCTGCTCTTTCTCTCCTACATCTTAAGTCCCACCCCAGTTTCACTCTAATCCCTCTCATCAGCGTTAAGCACACACAAGGCTTTCTTATTAAAAGACAACAATACTATGGGAGGCCAAGGTGGGCGGATCACGAACACAGGAGTTGGAGACCAACCTGGCCAACATGGTGAAACCCCATCTCTACAAGACATACAAAAATTAGCTGGGCGTGGTGGCGGGCGTCTGTAGTCCCAGCTACTCTGGAGGCTGAGGCAGGAGAATCGCTTGTACCCGGGTGGCAGAGGTTGCAGTGAGTCGAGATAGCGCCAATGCACTCCAGGCTGGGCAACAGAGCGAGACTCCATCTCACAAAAAGAAAAAGAAAAAAGAAAAAAACCCAACAACATCAACAATAATCCCCGCCACTGTAATGATGACTTCGTCTCTCACCACCTCTGCAAAGGCTAAAAGCTTGGAAGCATCGTCTCGACTCTGGGCTCCTCCTCCGCCTCCCTCCGCCCTCAGCCCCTGCTGTCGGCTCTGGCATTCATCCTCCACTTGCCTCCGCCTACTCTCACCAGCGGCCCTTCCTCTCATTAAACCCAGCGGACACGTCCCAGACCTCACAGTACTGGAATTCCCCGCAGCATGTGGCCCAGCGAACACTCCCTCCTGACAGCAGTCTCTTCCCTCAGCCTCTCACACTCCACAGTTCCTTGGCTTTTCTCCTTACTCTCCCGTATTTCTCAGTTAAAACTGCTGCTGCATTTCCTCTGACTTCAATTGTTGTGCACTGGGCCTCTGTCCTGGTTTCTCTTCCTTTTCTATCACTATTCTCTTTGTACCTAGTGCTTTTGGTGTTCTGTTTAAGAATTTTTTCTTCATCTTGACATCAAAAAGATGTTATTCTATATTATCTTGTAAAGCTCAATTGTTTTGCCATTCCCGTTAAATCTCAATCCAATTGGAACTTCTCTCTCTGGTGAGAGAAATGGATGAATCTGTTTTCCTCCACATGGATATTCATTTGATGCAGCGTTGTTTAGGAAAAGACCATCTTTACCCACTGCGTATAGTATTTATTTGCCATAAATACCGTAGTATAAGCACACGTGCATCTGCTCCTGGGCTCTGTGCTGTTGCCTGCTGTTTGACTACAGTTGTGCTAATGTCAAGCTTTATAACAGGTCTTGGGCCGGGCGCGGTGGCTCACGCCTGTAATCCCAGCACTTCGGGAGTCCGAGGCGGGTGGATCACCTGAGATCAGGAGTTCAAGACCAACCTGGCCAATATGGCGAAACACCATTTCTACTAAAAATACAAAAATTAGCGGCGAATGGTGGCACGCGCCTGTAATCCCAGCTACTCTGGAGGCTGAGGCAGGAGAATTACTTGAACCTGGGAGGCAGAGGTTGCAGTGAACCGAGATGGCACCGCTGCACTCCAGCCTGGGCAACAGAACAAGATTGCTTCTCAGAAAAAAAGAGAAAAAAAAACCACAGCCAAACAAACAAACAAAAAAAACAGGTCTTGGAAACCGAGAGAAGAAGTCTTTCCACATTTTTTCTTCTTCATAAATTGGTTGTTTTAGTGGAACTGAAATTGCATTGAATACATATATCAATTTGGAGAGAGCTTAACACCTTTACAATATTGATAATATATGAACACAGTATTCCCACCCCCAATAGATTTAGATTTAATTTATCTTAATGCTTCTTTATGTGCAAAGAAGTGTTATGCATCTTTGTTAGATTTATTCCTATTTCATATTTTTGATACGACTTAAATAGAATCTTTAAAATTACATTTTCTGTTTATTTCTGGTTTTTGTAATTCTCCACAAGGTCCTGCTAGTGCTACACTCACTTTATTAATGAGAATATTGTTGAATATTTTTGGACTGCTCCATATATCTGCATAATGTCATCAGTTTTATTTCTTTTCTTTATTTTTTTTATTTTTATTTTTTTGACAGAGTCTTGCTCTGTTGCCCAGGCTGGAGTGCAGTGGTGTGATCTCAGCTCACTGCAACCTCTGCCTCCCAGGTTCAAGCGATTCTCCTGCCTCAGCCTCCCAAGTAGCCGGAATTACAGGCATGAGCCACCATACCCAGCTAATTTTTGTATTTTTAGTAGAGATGTGGTTTTACCATCTTGGCCAGGCTGGTCTCGAACTCCTGACCCCAGGTGATTCGCCTGCCTTGGCCTCCCAAAGTGCTGGGAGTGAGCCACCATGCCTGGCCTATTTCTTCCTTTTCAATATTTGTACATTCTGTTTCTTTACCATCCCTCAATGCACCAGCTTGAACCTCCAGGTTAATGTTGGATAGAAATGGTGACGATGGGCGCACTTGCTTCTTTCAAATAATGCTATTTGCCTATTATTATTTTCCATAATATTATTTTTCTGGTTAGCTCAAAGTGTAATAATAGGATTACAGCTGAAAGAAATCTTGAGGGCCATTGGTCGAGATACTAAGAGGTGAATTAAATACCTTAATGCCACACATTGAAAGCAAAAACAGGGATTAAAACTGAAATATTCTAACTGCTAGTTTAGTGCTCTATCTCCTACAGGAAAGTCTTTGCAAAGAAGGAATATAATTAGGACAATTTCTTTTTATCTCCTGAAGTTAGGGAGAGCATGAGGTTCAGAGATTTTGGAGTTGAATAACTTGCAAGTCATGCCATCAACAAGGCAACCACAGTCAAGCCAAACACAGGGAGGCCTCACTGGATAAACCCAACTCATTCCACTAGAGCTTCAGCCTATCACATCTCCAGGGAGCTCCCAGAATGGGCACTAGACCTATTCAATGTGGGAATCTCTAGTAATTCCACTGACTGTTCTCCATGGTCCTACATCAACCTATCCTGGTACCACACAAAAAGGTGAATAAAACTGTTTCTAGACACCTCTTCAATTTTACAATCTGATTCCACTGCTCCTTATAACTGGGCTGCTGAGCCCTGCTGGGACCTAGTCAGCCTAAGAAAGGGTAATCCATTGATTTTCAAGAGGCCCCTCAAAAGACAATGGAGATATCATACATAGTGCTAGACTGTAAAGACCATAATCTGGCTGAGGAGACAAGATTAACACACGTGAATTGCACAGCAGTAAATGATATAATTTCCGTTAGCAAATAACATACAATAAATAGCTCTAACAAGGGAATAAGTCCAAAAGTACTTAGTCTAATGCCCACAGTCCTGACTTCTGCTTTGTAATCGTTCCTGCTTTCTCACAAGTTACTCCCCGGCATCTTAGCTCTACTCACTGCTTCATTCTTCTCCCTTCCCCCATCTAAGTCATTGAGGGAAATGTTTGCTTTGGGTATTCTCAGTTGAAACTTGGCATGTACTTTCCTCTAAGACAGAGTGGTTAGGAACGATGTAAATACTTCAGTCACATTATAGGTTAAATGGGCTTTTGTGAAATGACTATTTATAACTATTTGTTTGGAAGTGTTGTTCTGAATACAAAACGACCTCCTTTCAAATGAAATTTCAGAACACAGACCCTTCTTTTAGCTACAAATACTCAAGACTAAGCACTCATGAAGTATGTCCCACCAGCGCCACGATGTTTTCCTTCATTGGCAATGTTGATTGTCTTGTTATCGTATAAACACAAAAGAATAACTATGAAAGTACCCAGCAATAGAGAGTGGTGGGTCACATGCTCTTTGTTTGCATGGAGACAAGCATTCTTCTACTCCTCATGGTCTTCTCCTCTACAAGGACAGGAGGACTAAAAACATTTTAGGAGAATGGACTGGATGTGGTTTTTGTACAACCACAGCACCCAAGTCTGTAAAATGAGCCATGAGATCTTGGTTTGCACTCTTGGCCTAACCTGAGGAAGACAGCTTTTAGAACACGCATTATTCATCATTCAGAGGCTGCTAAATAATAAAGTGGAGCTGGATTTAAGGAGGACAATTTCCCAGAGTGTCTATGGCAGTGCCACTCAAAGTGTGGTCCGTGGACCTATAGCATCAGCCTCACCTGGAAGGTTATTAGAAGTGCAGATTCTTGGAGCCACCAAGAATCTCTGAGATGAAGTCCAAGTATCTGGCTTCAACAAGGTTTCCAAGGGATTTTTATGCATACCAAAGAGAACAAACTAGGCTGTCTTCCTTCTCTCAGCCCTGTGGACCAGCATGGGTGACAATTTGCTGGGACTTGTAAAGGTTGCATGGCACCCGAGGTGCCCTGCCTGGCTGTGATGGGGCAGATGGTTGGCTGAGCTCAGGGCTGGGCAGAGAGCAGCGCTGTGGAATGAATGCACCTGGCACAGCCCTGGGTACCTTCTGAATCTCCTCGTACCCTATAAACTTCTTGTTAACTGTTAGGGGCTGAATTGTGTTCCCCAAAATTCGTATCTTGAAGTCCTAATCCCCAGTACCTCAGAATGGAATCCTCTTTGGAAATAGGGTCTTTAAAGAGGTAATTAGGTTAAAATGAAGTTATTAGGGTGGGCTCCTAATCCAATGCCTAGGTCCTTACACAAAGAGGAGATTAGGAGACAGGCATACACAGAGAAAAGATCAAGTGAAGACAGAGGGAGAAGGTAGCCATCTACGATCCGAGGAGAGAGGCCGCAAGAAACCGGCCCTGCCAACACCTTGGTCTTGGACTTCTAGACTCCAGAACTGTGAGCAATTAATTTCTGTTTTGAAGCTTCCAGTCTGTGGTACTGGGTTATGGCAGCCCTCGCACATGACCACCCTCCCCATCTCTGCCCTCAGGTGCCCGAAGTGCTTCACGCAGAGCTCAGCCCAGAGTGATGGCTAGTTCCCGCAGCAGTGTACCACTGGCCTTTGCAGTGGGGATGCTCACCAGATTTTCTGCAATGGGCCATTTGTGCAGAGCACCTGAACCCAGTTCTGCCTCTGGTGAGAATGTAATCACCTGGGTCCTGATGGCCAACCAGGCCTAACACTCAAGAGCCTAGGCTTCTAGTGTTTACCACTAGCTACAGATGTGTCTATGGAAAGGCTCTCACTCTGGGTTTGTTTCTTTATATATAAAATGGAGACATTAGTGACCTTAACCTTGACAAGTCTCTTTCTCACCCCTATAGAAAAGATCAAATGAAGCAATATACATAAAGCATGAAAATACATTGTAAATGGAAGGTGGGGTCATGGGCTATTGTATTGACTTTACCACTAGGGCTATGATTAGCAAACCTTCTCTAGTTCTGCAGCTCGGACAGAACAGCAGCTGGGAGCCCAGAAGGGGCATCTGCTTCACGCAGCTCAGTCACCTGGTAGAACTGAAGGGCCCTCAGCTTCAACCAGGCAGCCATTCCTTTGAAAACTTGCCAAAAAAGTCCTGTAAACACATTTGTATTTTTGTAATCTGTTTGTCACTAGACATTTTCATCTCCACTTCAGGGCACATGAGTGAGAGAGAAAAACAGAGAGAGGAGTATGTGTGTGTTCCAACTCTCAGCAGATTATCTAGAATTTGGGCTCCATCTTGCCTGTCTCCTTAGTTTAAACATCACATTCCTTCCTGCTCTCATTAAAGAATGCCTGTATCTTGGATCAATATGGGTACAATTAGATTAAAAATAAAGGCCCCCTTATTTCTGAGTTTAAGACATCAGAACAAAGAAGTCATACCAAGGGCTCTGTTCATCCAGGAAACGCAGCAGATTGAGAGCTAAATGACACCAGACAAAACAAGGGAATGTTTTGAGAGATCCTGGTGGGGTTTAGACTCAAAGACTTCTATTTAATTCAAACCACATAACAAATAGTGATGATATCATTAAAATAAATATCCCACATGGGCCATCCTTTCCCTTCCATATCACAGCACTGACATCATTTTTGCATATTATATCCATGCCGTTTTCCATATTCTGCTGAAAGGTCACAATTCTGTCAGTAATGAGATTCAGCCCCCAGTCAGGCCGTTCCAAGACACCACCGCCCATTTCCAAAACAATTTTGAGGGCGGCTTCCCAGCAGTATGAGTTCCAGAGAGCAGAGGTCCAGAAAGCAGATGTCTCCCTGGGTGTGAGCTTCAAGTTGAACTGGGGCAGCACCACGGCCATCGATGCTGTGACCAGGCCACCTAGGAGGACCATAGTAGCACACAATATTCAGGAGGTGAGAGCTGCCACAGAGCAGGTGGAGGGGGGCCAAAAGCGGCCCAGTGGCAGCATCTCTCTGGGGCCAACCCTGGAGTCCATGCTAGTGCAGCCACAATTGTCAAATAATAAATCCTGAAACAAGACTGGGAGCCACAATTTGTCTAAAGACTTAAAAGCTCTTTGGAGTTAAGTCGTACTGGGACAGGGCCCTGGTTCTGTTTTCTGTGTAGCTGTGTGGCTTTAAGTAAATTGCTTAGGATCTCTGAGCCTCAGTTACCCCAACTGTAAGACAAGAATGATAACGATCCCTCCCTCATAGGCTTATTGTGAGAATTATGAGGTAATGCATATAAAGTGCCTAGCACAGCAGCCAGAACTTCGTGATCCCCCCGTAAATGCTGATTGCTATTTTTACTGTTAATGAAGATCTTAGGTTTATGCTGAACTTGGATATCTGTCGCAATAGGGACTTACCACCTCTCTTGTTGGGGCTGGGATGTAAGGTATATTTGACACTTGAGGAATGTGGTGATTCTCAGAACAGAAAGGGAGAGAAGTACATATCTGTGAGTGTGTCCTGGAATCCTCAGAGGCTATGTCATCAGTTACACATCTTTTTCTCGATGTAAAACGTGGATCTGTGCATGGGCTAATTCTTGAGCTCATTTACTGAGTCAATAAGACTTGTTTCCACTCCCCATTCTGCTGTGGCTATGCACTTTTTGCCTTTATATTAACAAACCCCCTTCACCTCCCCCAGGATCCAGTAACCTTCCCATTCCCACCTGAATCAGATGGAAAGGGCTCTCTTAGGCCACTAACATTTTAGTGTGGATTAATACAACATGTTAGCCTTCCCGGGGGTGTTTACCTTTCAAAAGAGAATGCATGGGAGAAAAACAGAATCTTTTGATTACTGTATCAGGAGAATGATATACACATAGATTATCTGGATTTCAGCAGTGCAGTTGACAAAAGCTCTCACAATATCTACGTGAAAGAGATGGAGAAATATAGACCGTAAAGAACCCAGTTCTGCTTATGATCAGTTCAGTGCCCTTGACCAAAAAATATTTATTAACAAAACAAAGGTGCAAGGGAGTAGTGTCCTTGGAAAGGGCCACTGGGCTCTTTCCCAGGTCACATCCTGGTCAACACTTTTATCAGTAACATGAATGAAAACACAGGTGGCATGCTGAACAGGCTCACAGATGGTCGATTTGTAGCTGGTACATTTTGATGATCAAGACTATTCCATGCTCTTATTTGACGTAAGGGTGTGGTTTAATGGGCCAAATCATTCCATGATTGAGTTCCCGCTCAGTCCAGGTGATGTGTCAGGCAATTTGCACACATTCTCTCCAAAGAGATAGATTATTGCCTTCATATTATGAATAAGGAAATTGATGTTCATCCTGCTTAAAAAACTTGAAGGGGCCAGGCGTGGTGGCTCATGCTTGTAATCCCAGCACTTTGGGAGGCCAAGGTGGGCGGATCACGAGGTCAGGAAATTGAGACCATCCTGGCCAACATGGTGAAACCCCATCTCTACTAAAAATACAAAAATTAGCCAGACGTGGTGGCAGGCGCCTGTAGTCCCAGTTACTCAGGAGGCCGAGGCACGAGAATCCCTTGAACCTGGGAGGCGGAGGTTGCAGTGAGCCAAGATCACACCACTGCACTCCAGCTTGGGCAATAAGAGCGAGACTCAGTCTTAAAAACAAAAACAAAAACTTGAAAGGATCCTGCAGCTAAAAGGAAGGACATATCATTATGATTGTATGCTTATATCAAAATATCACATGTACCCCATAAATATGGACAGCTGTTATGTGCCCATAATAACTAAAAATAAAGAAAAAACTTTAAGCAAATCAAATCAAAGGAACGATACACTGAGACTGGAATTGAGATCCTTCAGATCTACATAACTCTGAAGTATGGGCTCTTTCATGACCTCACACGGCTTATGTGTTAGTTCTGTACTTCCCTTTAAAGTGTACATGTTATATAATGGAGGGAAACAATGTCTAACACAGTTTCTAGCACATGTAGATGCAAAAATACTTGTGGGAACTAAAAGAGTAGTGAGTGGGACGGAGGAAGAGCAGGAGGACAATATCGGCTTTAATCTGTGCTAGTAATCATGACCAATGAGAAACAGCTGAAGATATTTAGTTTGGCAAATGGTGACACACTAGTTCTCTTCAAATATTTAAAAAACTGTTATGTGGAAGAAGTATTAGATGCAACCCAGGGAGGTGGATTTTAATTCAATCATTGCTGGAACTTTCTGAAATAAGGAGCGAGCGTTGTTGATTCATGCAGCAGGCTGCCTCCTGGGCTGGCATCCTGTCCTTGAAGGTCTTCAGGCCGTATGGGGTCACCACTCACTGGAGGTGATAGAGAAGGGACCCTAGAGCAGGAGCAGTGGGATCGACCAGCTCTGCTTTATAAAAATATTCTGGAAGGATTTCAGATACGTTAGCCTTTGGGTGGGACTCTTCGTTGTGGAGGGAGTGCTCTATATCCTTAAATTATATCTCATGGGTTTCTACCTCCCCACTGGACATGCAAAAATTATAAGTATCAAATAGACATGGCCCCTTGTTATGCCAAATGTCAGCTAAACAGTGGCCTAATTTGAAGGAAAGGGCTAAAGGTCCCTAAAGCAGGCGTCTGGGGAAAAGAAAAACCCTCGAAAGTACAGCAGGGGTGCTTTGGGAAGCACAAAATAGGCTTTGTTCTGCTGCTGCAAGCCTGTGCCAGCCAAGCAGTGAGCAAATGGAAAACCATCCTACTAGCCCGCATTGATCACCCAGGCCATCTTGCTTTATTCATAGATTCTTATGGCCCTTCTCGCTGGGATGTTTATGCTGATGAGTTTGAGCTGTATGGAGTGTTGCTAGTCTTTTCTTTTAATTTTCAAGACAGTAAACCGGGAAGAGCTTTAGACATCCTCCCAGTAACTGGAATACTAACAATAAAACACACCAAGACCACAGCCTGCTTGATTATTTCCTAATTTTCTCTTTATGCTGGTTCCAGTCCGGAGACCCTGCCAGATGCAGAAAGCTTCCTTCATGGCAGCACAAATAGTTTCCATTTCCCAACTGAGAGCCAACATCCAAGAGGATCTTCTGATGTGAAACTGAGTGAAACAAAAGATGGCCCAGAACCCAGCTGCAGCCAGGAAACAGAGGTTCAGAAGCCAGAAAACCTCTGCAATGTCCCAGAAATCCCCACAGAGCAGAGAGAGGGCACATTGGCTACTCTATGCAAGGAAGCATGCTTGCAGCACAGCCTCCAGCTACTTGTCTAACAAAGATGTTTTCAAGTCCTTCATGAACTTTTGTAAAAATACATTTCACATGATACTTCTAAGAGTGAGCCCTCAGTCCTATTCTGTTTTCATTTGTCTATACAGGCTTCCATAAACTCATCATCTGTCATTTTTTCATTTGTTGCTTTATTCATTTAGCAAACACACATTGAGCATCTCATAATTCATTCATTTCTTCAGTATGTTTATATGTTTTGAGCATCTATCACAAGCCAGAATAGGGTTGGGTTAAAAAGGTCAATATAATTGGTTTCTGCTCAGTATCATTGCCCCTATTCACTGAGGTCTGCACTTGCTCTCTCTCTTTTTTTTTTTTTTTTTGGTGACAAAGTCTCACTCTGTCACGCAGGCTGGAATGCTGTAGCACAGTCACTGCTCAATGCAGCCTCAAACCTTCCACATTCAAGCGATCCTCTAACCTCAGACCTCAATCTCCTGAGTAGCTGGGAGCACAGGCATGTACCACCATGCCTGGCTACTTTTTAAAAACAATTTTTTGTAGAGGTGGGGTCTCCCTATGTTGCCCAGTCTGGTCTTGTGCTCCTAGCCTCACACAATCCTCCCGCCTCAGCCTTCCAAAGTGCTGGGATTACAGGCATGAGCCAGCGCCCCAGCCAGAGCTGTGCACTTTCAAAGAGCTTCCACCCACAGGCAAAATGCTCTCAATCATTTATCTCCAACTCTGTTTTCCAGAGCCTTCAGCCAGATGTCAATGCACGGGCTGGATCCAGCCTCTTCTGACTGTCCCACTGGCCACTGACCTTGAAACATCAACATAATGAGAACTGAACCCACGTCTTATCCCTCTCAGCCTTCTGAGTCTTCCTCATCGCTTCCCATTTCTCCTTTTCTCATTTTTCATTTTCTCAGTACCTGAGCTCAGGCTCAAAGATGCCTTTGATGTTCCCTTCTCCTTTACTCAAGACAATAGCAATGTTCACCTCCAATATGTCAAACAATTGTTTTGTTCCATTTCTGCTGCTCCCATCCAAGGACAGGACAGGAGCCAGCGGTTCTAACCTGAACTTCAGAAACAGCCTCTCAACTGTTCTTCTGGCCTTCACATCACCACACTCTGGTCCATCCTGAACTTTGCCACCAGAATAAACTCTCTAACTCACATTCTCACGATGTCACTTTCCTACCCATTACTTACAAGACATTACACTAGGATGGCATTCACAATCCTCTGCCATATACCTTATACTCTACTACTCCCTAGATGTTCCATGTGCCCCCCAAAACTGGAAAATCTCTTTGCCAGATACTCTCTAGGCTTTCCTGCCTCCATGCCTTTTCTTATGCTATTCCCCTTGGCTGGTGCCCCCTTTCCAATTTCTGCCTGCAGCAATCCTCCTAGACCTAGCCTTCTAGCCCAGGCCCTCCATGAAACCTTTCTACCAGCTCGCTGATGATGAATGCCTTCTTCCCTGAACTCTAGTCACAATGATTGCATCTCTCATGTTCATGCAACACTTACTTATACCTTGTCTCTCCTTTCAGTGCCTGAGCTTCCTGAGGTCAGCGCTCTGTCATGTCAATCATTGAGAAGGACTCCCTACTCAAGTTCCATATTATTTTGCACAGGGAGATGAATGGACAAAAGCTTTTTCATGAAAAGGAATGAGTGGATAATGAAAGATTAAAGGTACAGAAAACGAAATGGAAGGGAAAAAATCTTATAAAATGGAAAGGGATAGAATCAAGGCAAAGGGCATGGGTCCATTTTAGACTAGTGGTGAAATCTCTCTTTTTTTCTGACTTTTCAGGGAAGGATGGAGAGTAGAGGAAATGCTAAGGAGGTGACATGCCTGGTGCTTTCAGAAATCCAGAATGAAGCAGTGCTTCTGCTACAGTGAGGGAGGGCACAGCAAAGTCAACAAATGCCTCACTCTGTGACTTGGGCAAGTCACCCTCCAACCCTGGTTCTTCATTTGTAAAACTGGGGAAAGGGTAGCCCCTGTCATGCATTTGTTTAATGCATATGAAATAATGTAAGCAAAAGGTTTAGCATAACGCCAGGACCCCATCGCATTAATTGATATGGGTGCTTCTTGTGGGTGACTGCAAAGGGGAGGAGCTGAAAGTCCTGGACTCTAGAAATGGCAGGAAGTGTGAGAGAGATGTAAGCGACAAGGTGTTGAAGCAGATATTAAAATTGAGAAGAGATAAGATCATAAACAG
The DNA here is from genome assembly GCF_000951045.1 of Mandrillus leucophaeus. NCBI lineage: Eukaryota > Metazoa > Chordata > Mammalia > Primates > Cercopithecidae > Mandrillus > Mandrillus leucophaeus. Next base: position 842,147 of record NW_012103554.1, read on the forward strand.
GAGGAGGCCTGATTAGGTGGCAAAATAAGTGATGAATTAAGAGCAGATCACTGCCTTTATCAGGATCTTAAAAATAGGGACTGGCTCTCTGTAACACTTACCTAGGATCATAGAGGTAGTTTGGGTGGGCATCAGTAACTGGCTATAATAAGAACCTGTTATAGAGAATAGTATAAAAGTGAAATGCTTCTTCCCTCCTAAATGCAGTTCCCTTCATTGCATCATCAATAAACCTCATCTTAATTCATTCTTTCCTAGGACTCATCTCTCTCCTCTTCAGACTCTAGTACTGTCCCAGGACTTCAAAGTAGGTGAGAGACAAACTTCAATGGCCAGAGCTCCCCAGCCCCTTAAGCTACTTCTCCAGCGTCTCACGTGGGGGCTCACATGTCTCTATGGCATAGTGATTTGTGGAGTGAGGAAAGGAATTAAGGACGACTGCCCACCCAGGGGAGCATATTAAACTAATTTTAATTAGGAACAAGAATACTAGGGCATCTATATAGAGTTATTTAAATAGCTCCTGGAAGAAATCCCTCTCTCAGTTTATATGGCCCTGGTCTCCTTGTTGGGAAGATTTTTAGTGTCTCTGTTATGCTAGGGATTCATCAGGTAGTTTTCCAATCTATCTCAGCACATACAACTGTGATTGCAGGTAAATGCTCTAAGCCTGAGACTGTCCCAGAGACCTAATTAGTGTCTCCGACTGGACTGATGCATTCGGAGTGACCTGAGAAACCGGCATTCCTGGAGACACTCTTTGCCTTAGTGGGTGATTCAATACAGGAATCATTTTCTAGTTCTGACTCCCATATCAAAAGTAGAAAATTAACTCCAGGCAATCACCTCTCCATATGTATTTTGGTTAACTGGCATTTAAGGGTAGATAGATGCCAGATTCCACTTGGAAAGGCCAAAGATAGTGCCTTTCAACTGAAGCAGGTGGCCGAATTAGGACTGCAGGTTGCTAAACAGAAGGCATAGGTTCATTATTTTGCCTTTGTATTTCCTGGATGTGGAAAGAATAGTAAATTTTCGCTTTACTAGTAAATCTGCACTTTAACCCAGAACTCCTAGGAGGTGTTCCAAATAGTATATTCTTCTTCTCTTGGTTTTATTTTCTTTCAATAAGTGCCTAATTCTTTTGTTGAAAGATCGAGTTGAACTTTGGTAACAAAGAGCTGATAATTATTTATCTTTCATACTTGCTTGTCTGTTTTTAAAAACATTGTATTAGTCTGCTCAGACTGCTATAACAAAATACCACAGACTGCATAGATTAATCGACAGAAATTTGTTTTCAAATAGGTCTAGAGACCAGGAAGTCTAAGATCAGGGTCTCAGCATGGTCAGGTTCTGGTGAGGGCTCTCTTCCTAGCTGGCAGACGGCCATCTTACTATGTCCTCACAGGGTGAAGAAAGAGAGAGAGTGAGGGCTCTCTGGTGTTTCTTAAAAGGACACTAATCCTATCAAAATAGGGCCCCACCCATATGGCCTCACTTAACATTAATTACTTCTATAAAACCATGCCTCCAAATATAGTCACATTGGGAGTTAGGACCTCAATACATGAATCTGGAGTGGAGGCACAAGCATTCAGTCCATAACAAAATTTGTATGTAGAATATATAGTGTATATATATCATTGCAAGTTAGAAATGTCAACAACATCGGATTTAAGGGTAAGCCCATTGCTTGGGCTCCTAATGTAGTTTCATTTTTATCTTTAACTGCTAAATGAAGATAAAAGTGAATGTGTTAGATGAATAGAGGTCCTAGTCTCACAATATTTTTCTTCCTTGGTTTTAATGTAACTCTTTGTTCTTTTGACAATAAGCAGACCTTATTTTATTCAATAATGTCTACCTGAAAACAATATAAGTGCTAATTTTAAAAAATTATTTCTTTTTACCTTACTTCACTCCAAACAAAAGTGCTTGAGGTGGTTGCCAGAAACGCAGACAGGACAATAGAAATTTTCAATGAGATGAGGGAAAGGAAAAACAATTCTGGAAAAAGAAGATGAAGCCAAGAGCGAGGTTGGAACACAAAAATTTGCCATAAATGCCCAGACAATGGCCTCTAATAGACCCCAAATTTGAGGTTGAGCTCGCTAGTAGCAAAGGCAATAAGAAAATCAGGAACATAGGTTTTCTGTGTCAATGGTTAATAGCAAGTCCATGTTCTTTGAAGGTTGACCAAGGGAGGTGGAAGAGGGAAGAAAAATAGTTGGCATGTTCTTAGGGAAATTAAGAAACCTAATTAGCAGACAAGAATAACCATAGGTGTGCTGAAACCATAGCTACGGGTAAGCCCAAGATTTTTCTGAAAAGACTCACTTTTGGACATAGATCAGGAGTTCTAGAACATTAGCATGCAAAAGAATTGCCCAGCAGATGCTGGGTCCATCTCCTGGTTTAGAAAGCCTAAGGTGGGACCTAGGAATCTGCATTTTTAGCAAGTTTTTCAGGTGATGCTTATCCTAGTGGTTCACAGACCACACTCCAAAAAACATGACCACAGAGTATGGCTGTGACAACTTTGCCAAGAAAATTTTTCAGAGCAAAGCATACCAATTGCTCACTGTGCATAGATGTGTATGTATATGTGTGTGTGTATGTGCGTGTGTGTGTATATATACACACTATATATATATATATATACACACACACACACAAAGGGTCCATAGAAATCTAATTTTAAGTAATGTTACTTCCTGGTTAACCCTCAAACATAAACTAGTTGTAAAATGTATACATCGGAAACTAAGTAAGTTGATTTGCTGTACATGGATTTTGGATAGAAGCCAATTAAAACTCTCAGGTCTTTTTGACATAAACTGCACTTGAGTTACTGATTTTTTTTTCTGAAGCCCAAACACAGGACTTTACATTTATTCCTGTTTCCACCCATGATTCCATTTGAGTGGCTGGCTTGAGTCCATGAAGCTGGCCTCACTTGCCCCATGCTCTCAACAGCTGAATTCATAGGGGACAACCCTGCATTTAAGCTTGTAGAATGTTTATCAAAGTCAGTCGATTTTCTTGAATTGACAATGAACAACGTATTCTATTTAAAGTTTTCCATTTTCTTTCTAAGTTCAATTTCTTATTTGGCAGTTAACTAAAAAAAAAATGGCTTAATGCTTCTTGAAGTCTTTCAGAACCTAAAGGGCAATAGCTATGTTCCATTCATCTTTAGGTGACACCAGTTCTTAATGAAAGAGGGTAGCAAATGAGGGTAGCAAATTGCTGAATGGGGGAATGAATGAATTCAGGTATAAATCAGTTTAGAATTTGAACCAAATTTTCCAATGAAACATGATTATACCTGATGGTTAAATGACCATGCTAGCACCAAAAACCAATTAAGTAATTGATTAATATAGATCAGCTGTTCTCAAGCGTGGTTTTCTCCCACCCAGCAGCAAAAGCATCACCTGGAAACTTGTTAGAAACGCAATTAGGGAGCCCCCACCCCAGATCAACTGAGTCAGAAATGCTGGGAGTGGGCCCAGCGACCTATAATTTAATCTGGCCTCCAGGTGATTCAAGTGCACTGAAGTTTGGAAACTTTTAAGACAGTGTTGGTCCTTCAGAGGTCACACACATTGCTGGCTCAATAAAGTGTTTTGCTCTATACATGTAATTTGTGATTCAAAACATTTCATTGAGCCCTGACTCTATACTAGGAACTGAGCTAAACATTCAGGATAAAGACAATAAAGATGAACTGATATTTTACCATATTATATTTTTCTTCAGCATCAACATAATATATATTCATGGTAAAAATTTTAAAGTATAAAAATAAGTACATAAGCAGGAGTGGGGGAAACTCATATAATCCCATCACCCAGAGGTGACCTCTATAATTCCAGTGAAGTCTAAAGAGTAGTACCAAGAATGACCCTGAGTCCTGCATCTGAGGCTGGTTTGGGAAGGTTCCAGAGCTTGGGCAGCCTTACCAGCAGCAGCACAGAAGGCCCTGGAGATGCCAGGGGTTGAAGCAGCCAATTGGTACATGCTGCTGTATTTTCGGCCAGCGTTAGGGTGGCCAGCTGTCCTTGTTTGCCCAGTGTTTGGACATAGGACTTGAAGTGCCCAGTGTTAGCACTTCCTGGGGAACCCCTCAGTCCCCAGCAAATCAGGACAGACAGTTGGTGACCCTAAGCAGATGTTTCTTCCTGTTATGAAGAAAAAAGGTCTGAGGACTTCAGACGGCTGCGATGTGGTAGAAGTAATGCTGGAGTCAGAAGTCCTGAGTCCAAGACAAGATCTGCCACTTACCAGATGAGCCTGGCAATTTATGGAACTTCCCAGAGGCTGTGAACATTAAATAACCTCAATTTTCTTCCCATGTAGCTCAGAGTCAAAGCCAAAGTATTTACAGTGGCCTCATGATTCCTCAGAGCCCATCCTTCCTCTACCCTCTCAGCTCTCCTCTACTGTTCCCACGGCACACTCCATTCTAGCTCCACTAGCCTTCTTGCTATTTCCCAGACACATGAGGTGTTTCCACCCCAGGGCCTTTGCTCTGGCTCCTCTCTGCCTAGAACAGCAACTCTTCACCCAGACATCCACAATCTTGCTCCCACACTTCTTCAGGTCACCCAAGAACCAGCTTACCAGTGAGGTTTTCCCCAACCACCCATATAAAACAGCAATGACCCTCCCCGTTCCTTGCTGGCCCTACCCCTACACTCAGCAGTCTCTATCCCTTTCTCTGCTTTATCTTTCATAGCACTTATCACCAGCTGACCTGCACTTTATTTGTTGCTGGTGTATTTTCTGTCATCTCCAACTAGACCATGGGCCCTATCTCGGCAGAGATGTCTGTAATCTTGGTGACTCAAATAGTCCCAAGCACTGTGAGCAATGAATGCTTGATGGAAGAATAAATGAATGAATGGTGGAAATATCATCTGTGAAAGTGCATTAGACAAGGTGAAAGCATCACCATAAACAAGCTCTATAAATATGTGGCAGACCGGGAGATGTTATTTGCAACACGTATAATAGAAAAAAATAGTATCTATATTATATTTTTTAAAAATCCAAGATAGCAATAAGAAAAAGATCAGCAACACAATAGAAGAAATGGGTAATGGAAAATAATAGGAAATTTACAGCAGAGGGAATCTGAATGGTCAATGACGTTGGGAAGTTAATTTGACTTCAGAGTCTAGTTTTTCTCATCTGGTAAAACTGTTCCCTAACTCCTAGGGTTGGGAGAATATAATGAGCTAAGACAAGTTAGCGGCTGAAACAGCAGATGTCATAGGAAGTGCCACACAAATGCTAGCAAGTATCATTATCGGTGGTAATCAGAGAACTAGAACTTAAAAATACCACTTTTCATCCTTCAGATTGGTAAACAAGTTTAAGTCTGAAAACAGAAAACATTAAGGATATGGAAAAAATGCCTATTTTACAATGCTGGTGTGATGATTCAGTGGAACAGTGCCTTCAGAGAACAATGAGGTAGTATCTAATAAAATTGAGTATGTGCCCAGCCTGCGATCAAACAATTCCACTTTTGAGTATATAACCTAAGGCAGCCCTTCCAAAACCTCCTTGACTAAAAGGACACCTGGAATGGTGGTGAAGCACACAGATGCCTGCAGGCCCCTAGACCACCTGATTCAGATGCTCCCGGGAAAAGGCCTGGGAATCTGAATATTTAACCAGTCCTACAATACTACAGGTGATTCTCATTGTCAGACAAATTTTGGAAACACTGAAGTAAAGAAATTGTTGGCCCTTAATTCAAGACTTGTAAAAGGAGGCTAAATACAGCATTCTTAGCAAAAATAAAACGATGGAAACAACCTAATGTGTATCAATAGATGAATTAATTAATAAAATGTGAGGTACACATATAATGGAATAGTCATAGTGGTTTAGAGTCATAGCTCTATATGTCAATATGAATGGGTTATTTTAAAAACTGGGTGAAAAGAACAAGATGCAGACCGATATATGGTACTGTTTCATATTGTAAGCACTGTGTGGTGCTCTTCAGCACATTTCAGAAACAATACAAACTGGTGGAAATATAAATTGGCATTAGCACTTTGTAAAATGGTTTGGCAAGGCTTACTGGTTCATTATAATCATATCAGATGACCCAGCAATTCCACTCCTCATTACGTACCCAATAGAAACATATGTGCACACAAAAACATATGCTCAAGAATGTTCATAGCAGCACTACTCATAATAAACAGAAAGTTTGGAAATTGGGAAACATCCCAAATGTTCATCTCTGGAAGAATGGTTAAATAAATTGTAGTATGCTAATGTGATTGAATGCTGTTAAATTAAGTTTAGCCTAATTACATATTAGCTGCCTCCTTACATATTTTAAGTTCAGGATAAATGTTTCTCCATACAAAGTGAACTGTAACCTGACTGGATGCATAAGCAGACTATGTAACCTACTCTTGTACCAATCACTGAGTTTCAGGTGATTAAAGGTGGCCAACGGTTCAAACTGTGCTGTAACCAGCCCAGCAATTTCCATACCTCCCTCTCCTTTTTCTGTCCATAAATCCTCTCCGACCACACAGCAGAAATCACTTTGAACCTATTCTGGTTGGGAGGTGGAGGGCTGCCCAGTTCTTCAATCTCTGTTTTCTCAATTCAACTCAGTTAAATATGATTTGTCTAAAGTTTTTCTTTTAACAATACTATACAGCAATGAAAATTAATGAACTACAGCTATATGCGAAAGCACGTTTGAATTTCACCTAAGTGTTGAGCAAAAGAAGCCAGACACGAAAGATTATATAACACAGTATAGAATTCAAAATTAAGCAAAATGAACATACAAAGTTACAGTATGAGGTGGAACGCTGGTAATAACTCTGTTAAAAAAACAGAGATAAAAAATCTGGGTGTTTGGTTCATAGATATACTTACTGGATAGTTATTTACTGTGCTGTAACTTTTGAATATGTATGCTTTTTACATACACATTTTGCTTCAATAAAAAGCAAAACACACATATAAATGTACTCTAAATTTCATGGGTATGTATTACATGTAAAATGTGGAAATGATCTTAAATTATACACACCAAACTCATCACACTTACGGTATAATTGCATAGTTGGGGTGGTGGGAGGAACCAAGGTTGGTGGAATCAAGGATGAAGTGAACCTAAGCTACCTCTGTGATGCTTTAGTTATTTAAAATAGGGGGAAGAAAGGCTAGAAGCAAATATATCAAAAATTAAGTTGATATTTCTGGGCAATAGAAATAGGTATCGGGTATTATATTATGCATTATTTTTAGAACTTAAAATGTTTTTAAAAAATAAGAAAACATTCTAAAGGTCAAAATTTTAACATCAAAGAACTGCTAAATTTGAGAGAAATATTCATGTATCATAGATAAGCCCTAAGAAAAAGATGTAATTTTTTTGAGTTATTTTAATAAGAGTAACATTTCTTTAAAATCCTCATGCAACAACTGAGTTTGGAGAATAAAACGAAGCAGTCATGTTAGTTACACCCGTCACCCCCTCCACCCACTGCTACTAGATGCCACAAAAATTCCCTGGACATTCACAATGTCATTTGTTCTATTGTTAGTAACAAAACTGAGAAAATCTTGTTTGCTTGCAGGGGCACAAATGTTAGCATCCACCCACTTCTGGCTAAGAAAGCCACAGAAACAGAGACAGATTAAAAGGATATGGAATAAGATGAAGCTTAATCTTCTCATCTGAAAAACAAAACTAATATTTTACAAACAAGGTGGAAGCGTTGTGAGCCATCTGGGCCCCGCAAACATGGACTTTGGCAAAAGCCTGAGCGGGCCCTGGGCAAGTAGTGCACGAGGTGCCACAGGCTAAGTGGGGCTGTCTGCAGCTCTGGACGAAGCTTGGCCAGGGCGATGCTCTGGCCAACACAATTGACTTCCTGGTCTCTGCATCGAGATAAAGCCATCCTCAAGGAAGAATGCCAAAAATAGGACATCTTAGAATACAAAGGAAACAAACATTGTTTTTTCCTGACATTGACGCTCTTGACGTGGGCCGCCAAAAGATAACTTAACCCCCTTAAGAGAACATCTCCATCCCAATAGAAAGAGGGGAACAAAATGCAGTTCCATCTGTGAACCATCTGATTTTTAGATTGGATATTTCTGAGAGGCAGCTTTTTGACCATGGTCAAAAGCTACTAAGCCGCTGGATTTCAGGCATCAGCACATTTTCCTGTGTCTCCAAACACCTCCAAGGCAGCTTTTCATGTCAGTAATTTACAACCGATAACTAAGCTCTTACTTGTTATTCTTTTCCCGTGTCTTTGCTTAGCAGTGAAAACTGTGTGGCTAGTTGTTTGCTTCACCTACCCAGCCCTGATGGAGGATTAGCTGAAAGCGAACAGGCAGACTCAACAACCAGTGGATGGGCAGATTTGTGATCTGGCCCAGAAAATGTCCGTTCTGAAGACAAAGTCCCTGCATAAGGGATGAAACGTGTTATGTTGGTTTGTTGCAGGTTTGTTGCCTCATGCTTTGTCCAGGATTCTCTTTCCCTTCAGTCTGGAAGTTGCTTTTTGCAGGCATCTTACCAGTAGAGAGAATGGTCTTCCAGGAGCTCCCTCCTAATGCTCTAAGGATTTGATTTCTTGCTCTCAGACAGTCATTTTCATGCACATTTTGCAACACAGGGACATAGATGCATCGGTCTGCTTGTGGAAGTGCTGCCCCTTGTGAGGAAGCTGGGCGAGCCCTTCAGTCCTGCTCTCAGCATGGACTTTAGTGGAACTTGTATCTGTGGAATTATGCTCTTGTCTGTGTCCAGGCAGCTGGCAAGGAGGGAGAGAGACTAAAGGAGAAAAAAGAGGGAGGGAGGAAGAGGAAAGGGAGGGAGGAGGGAGCTGGGTGGATTGAGGAGCATGAAGTCCGTAGAAGTGAAGGAGAGGAAGCCCAACAGAGTGTTTCTGTGACTGGAATGTCAGGAACTAGTTTTCCATGTGGCTGGAAACTGACCCTGAAGGCCATCCCTGGGGAAAAGTTTGGTAAACTAAACTTCGAACTGGTGTTTTGGTTGGGAAAGGAATGTCATGACGGTAGAGGAATGCCTTCCCTTCAATCCTTGCATCTCCTTGAGAAGCAGAAAATATACAGCCCTGGCCAAGGTTACGGGTAGGAGGTTCGGTGCAGGAATTGTGGCAGGAATGAATAGACCCTTGATTCTGTGGCTTCCAGCTCAAAGGCCACACCACATGCCTTTGACTATAGTTCCAACTGAAATCAAAATTTGAAGCGCCTTGACAATGGGGCATCCCCGTCAGGTGAAAAATCAAAAGTTGGACTATTTGGTGTTTGACAAGAAGGCATAGCCAGGGATCGTGACAGGCAGGTCCCCAGAAAGACCCACATCTCTAACTCTGTTGCCTAAAGCACATTGACAGTGAAAAACGGTGGGCAGCTAGCACAGGCCCAATAGAATTCTTCAAATGTGCCTGTCCAAGTCCGTTCAAATGAGCCTTCCTGAATTCCCCGAGTCAATGTTGTAGGGGTCACACATATATACGTAAAAAGAAAATAAAATTTCAGGACCTTCTGAATTTATTACGCCAAAGGGAATAATTAAGACCTGGAAACTGACTCAGGGAACACGGCTGTTTTTCTTCTCTGGTGCGTGGCCATCGTTGCTTTCTGACTTTTGTGTTGGGATGTTATACATTAACCAGACTCTATTCTTCATTCAAACCTGGGCTAAATGATGTGGAGATAGAGACCCTTGTGATGGCTACCTTTTTACAATAAAATGTTAAACAACCCTCTTAGAGTTTACAATCAGCAGTAGCCAATCAAATCTTACATTTGTATGTCAGCTTTTGTATGGAAAATGTGATTCTATTCAGCACCTCCGTTTTGCCTACATAAATGATCGTCATTTTACCCAATGCAGGGAACACTGATCACCTTTTTCCAGCGTCACTCCACTCCCCGGACAGCCACCCTCACACTTTGCCCTTGAATAAACTCTCTTTGAATTAGATTCTGACCCTTTTGATTAATTTAGGCTGACACATGTCATTTAGGATATGTGTGACTGGTTACCATGTAACATTATAAAGTTGTATTCTGGATCTGGAGGGATAAATGGAAGATGTTGCACCATAACCAGATCTCATTCTCTACTCTTGCCAGCCTCGCCCATTGACCAGGCCCATGGGTATCAGCGAGCAAGGGAGCTCCCCAGTGCAGCCCATAAAGTTCAGTTCCAGAGGCACAGGGGAGGATGAATGAGAATGAGAATGTACCTAGAAGAGCAAAGGAAGACAACCCAAGGCACTGCCTTGCTCTCAGTCCTAGGGGAGCCCCTGTTGGTGCCCCTGGAGGCAGAAAGGATCTCTGCTCTTATGCCACAGAGCAGATGGACATGCATTTAGGCTTATCCCATGGCCTGAATGGAAGGCAGAACAAGTCCATCTACCTCATGGCACCACCTGCAGCCTGCACTGCTGTTCACGGGTGCCGGTCATGTCCCCTGCTGTTATCAGAGAAGGCCAGGGGACCCTCCGTAGGTGTCTGAAGGATGTACAGTTCTGCTAGGTCCATGGCCCCTTGCAACAGACCCCATGCCAGGCCTCCATGCCAGACCCCCTGAGGAGACACTCTCCAAAGTTTTTCTAAGGAAAATGTCCCTTGCAACAAAAGCAGTACCTGTGGCGCTTTGTTTGTGCCGCACTAGCTTGGATGGTGTGTCACAGGACTGCCACATGGCAGTGCTTCTCTCATGCTCCCTCCCCCTTCCCTCTGTCTCTTGGCCCTCGTCCTCCTCCTGTCCCTCTCTTTATCCCTCCTTCTCCCATTTCTGTTTACCACTGCCTCGACTTCTCCCTCAGCTTCTCCCCTTCCAACTGTTTGCAAAAGATTTTGAAACAGTGGGGAGTAAGAAACAGGCAAAGATCAGGCAAGATTGTAGAGTGGAGAGAGGGAGGAAGGACCTGGAACTTCTGCTGAGCTGTCTTTGCATTCTCTTGCTTTGAATAAATGACCTCATTTCCTAGGATGTCTGTTTATGAGAATTCTTCATGACACTCTATACCAAAATTCTCCACGATTCCATGATCAGAAGCCAGATCACGAGCTCTCTAATAAAGCTTACCACTCCTGAGCCACCTGCTGCCTTGGAAAATTCTTCTCCAGTGACTGTACCTGTTTGTCGTACATGTCTGGAAGAGTGGGCTGGGAAGGAGGGTTATGAAGGAAAGCAAAGGTAAACTGCCTGCTGCTTCCCTCCCCTCCCTGCCCTGGGCTGACCAGGCTCCCTGGTGAAGCCACACACTATGGGACACATCTCCCGAAACCAGGCCCTGTTGCCCAGGCCTGGCGTCCTCTGATGTGACTTGTTCCCAGGCCCTCTTTTTTTTCCACTGCATATGGCCCGTTCCCCCAAATGGCTGGCCTTTGACCTCTAACCTGTCCACAGATTGGTTTTTTCAATCTCTAAAGCCCTTTTACCTCTCCCATTCTCTGAATCAAACGTAACAGTTAAGGGTGTGATTTGCCTGCCTGCACACACGCGCCCAGGGCATTCTTATCAAATGCGCATTCATCACATGGGCATTTTGTTGTTTAACCCAGATAAGTGATTCTGATGGTGCTTCCTTCAAGCCAGATGGGCAGAAGCTAGCGCAGGTAAGAAGCAAGTGTGTTAAGGTAGGTGAAACCTTTCAGTGGGATGTCCTGGGCACCATACCCACCATCCTGTACAGCCACAGTACTCCGTAGGGGCCAAGGTGGGCTCTGTACTCCTTCCTGGAGCCTAAATGATGTATGTATACATATATATATATATAAATGTGTGTGTGTGTACATATATATATATATATATATTTTTTTTT